>NW_021319763.1:141174-263256 GCF_001605985.2 Dendrobium catenatum | reverse complement strand
ATCTGTATGATATGATTTCTGTACAATTCCGACACTATTCTGTTCTGTTCCAATATGATCTAAGTTTCTGATTTCTGTACGATTGCGTTGATTCTGTGGATCTAATCAGTTCTGATTTGATCTGTTTGTTCTGATCCGTACGACTCTGATTCTGATTTGATATATTTCCATATAAGTTCTGATTTGATTTTGTTCTGATTCGAGATACGATTCTGTTCCGATTTCTGAGTGGATTTTGGTTTGATGTGTTTGGTTTTGGATTCTGGAAGTTTTGATTGGAGGTTTGTTGCTTTGCTGAGCTGTTGAGCTCACTCTTATTTTCTGGTGGCTTTCAGGCTCTGGGAAAGGGAAGGAGGTCTAGGAATAGATTTCAGAGTCTGATCCGTAGGTATTATTTTGTACTTTTGATTTTTGTACAGACATGGCTCTTCTGCTCTATTTCTTTCTGTCTGAGCCATGGTCTGTAGTTGTAGATGATAGTTTTGAAGAAAAGAAAGAAAAATATAGATGTTTTGTTCCGCTGCATTTGATGTTTCATAGTAGCTCTGTGCGTCTGTTTTTGAGTTGAAATATTTGGAAGAATCAGTTCTGAAACAAATTCCAAAGCCATATCATGGTCTGTTTGTTCGTTAAGCTGGTCGCGGCCCGGTGCGGGCGGGATCCGTCTCGGGTCGTGTCGTGACACCTACCCACCTGCAGGTAGAGTCTAGATAATCTGGCCTACGAGGATGAAGTGCTGGATCGGGGGAGGCCTAGTCTTTTCTAAAAATTATTTTCTATAAGCATGTTTTTAAAAATCTGAAGTATTCATTATTTGGACCTTTTAAGTAGCATGCATTGTATTATAAATCAACTAAATTAAATATTTAATTGCATTAGCTCAAGAAGCATTCACCCTACATAGGTCTAGGGCCAACTAAGAAACTCTCTAGATGTCAACCCTACTTCCAAAACATTCAATCTATCTAACTATCTTTCACAAAGACTGAATAACATGGTTTTTAAGCGCTTAGGTGGTTAGTTTGCTTCCCTTTTCAAGCAGGGTATAAGCCCAGGTGCATTAGTTAGGTCACGGGTATTAATTTTGGGTAGAACACTAATCTCACCTTAGATCTAGGATTCGAGGCTACTACCCCGGGTATTCTGTAGTATGCCTAAATAATGGGTAAGTTCTTTTTCTTCAGGGACTATAAATCCTGCTTATCCACATCACATGGATGACACCACTTCCATCTTCTCTCTCTGGATGTTTTTAGTGATTGATTTCTTTTCTCCACTTTCTCAATGCCTTAGTTCCTCCAGATATAAGTGTGAACCGTGCATGTTGACTAAGCCATTTGAGTCCCTTTTTTTCCTTTTGAGTAGGATTTCCTAATCTCCCCTTGTCGTACAAATCTCCATTGTCTGGGAAAAATAATATTGGATCCTTAATCAAGAGTTTTCTCGAGCCCCAAGCTCGAGATGTAATTAACCATGGGGGCTTATGCCCATAGGAAATATAACTCCACCATCAAATAAACCTTACTCGAGATAATTTTTTGGATGGGGGATACCCGTTGTTATGATTCATATTGTATATATTTCTACTCATCAAGGTATACTGATGAGAGTCGCTATCCTCAATGGTTAATCCTATATGCGATCTAATCTACTCTTCAATGGGCCCATTTGCGAGGAGTCCGGAGGCCCGCGATCGTCTCTATCCTTCGGGGTGGTGCGATTGTATACCCTCTGTACTCTACAACCAGTGATGTCCTTTCGGAGATACACATGTTTCTGGCAACCACGGTGGGACCCATTTATCTCTCCATCTTTGGTTCCTATATTATTCTTTATTGTGTGTGCTCTATGATTAGTACTCCTTAGATTAGGTTCATCCTACTCTTAATTATGATCACTTTCTTAGTTAGGTTCCCTTTTTAGTTAGGGTTTTTCCTCACTATGGTCCCTTTCCTTATAGCCTTCTAGGCCATTTCGTACCCTATCATGTTCTTTTCTTTTATCGTAATTTTTACTCTTACTAATCTTCTCATTTCTCTAATCTTTTGGCAGTAATGCCATGAATTCACGTGCTTCTTTTGTGACTTTCTACTTTAGATCGGACGTACAGGTGACTCTCCCTAAGTCCATGTTGGCATGTCCCCCGATTAGAGGGACCACTTTTAGTTCCTTCACTAACTCGGCTAACGTCACTCTTGGAGGGCTGACCCTAGCTGAGGCTGTTGTATTCTCTCCTCCTTAAAGGAGAGGATGCGCAACAATGCGCCCTTTCAGACGACCAGTGGCTCAAGAGACAGCCCGAGCACCTGCTCGTCCCATTCCCCTTCCTATATAGCCAGTGTGCCCTGTGGTTTGGCAGCCCGTACCGAGGCTACTCTTGATTCCTCCTACTCATCCAGTTGTTAGAAGACCCATACCTGTTGTACCTATTGTGTTGGCTACTCTGGCCCCTCAGCACCGGCAGCCAATTATTACTACTCTTATTTTTCTGATATAGGTAGCTCGAGTTTGGGTTCCCCTCCTTTTTCTTGTAGGAAGAGGGGTGCCCAGACCAAGGCTTCTTCACCTTCTACTCGTTAGGCTTCTTTGTTCGCTCAACTCTCTCACCCTGGGACTGTTGGGCAAACCTCAACACTTCCTATTATTCTTGTATCTCCTGTTCTGCGGGTCACCCAGGAAGTGGATTTAGATGTTCCTTCCTCCTTCACCTTCGGCCTAGGGAGAAGGGTCCGGAGGAATATAAATAGAAGACTGCATTTGGTCGCATTTGAGATAGATAGACTGAGGATGGTAGAGGCAGTGGCTCACCAGGAGCTTGTTCGGAGGAGCCATAACCATTTTTTAGTTCCACCTACTATAGAGGTTATAGTGGTGCATGAGATAGAAACAATCTAGGGAGGATGCTTCTCTCCACTATCACATAGTGGTGATGGGAGGATGTCACTTGTATTGTAGCAACCCCTCCTATTATCACTACTCTACTCTGAGCTAGTTCTCCTAGGGATGATGTTGTCCGAACCCTCTCTTAGAGGATTCAGAGTATTATCTACCTAGCTCGAGGTCAAGGGCCTGTTAGTCAAGAGAGGTTACTCCGCCATATCTCTCAAGCATCCTTTCAGTTATAAAGACAGACCTTGAGACAGAGGTGTAGGTTGCAAAGAGGAGAACCACCTAGGCAGCCAGTCATTTCAGCTCTGGTAGTCCAACCACTAATAGTTACTACTGGAAGTGGGCAACACCCTCATTATTGTGGAGCAAGATAGTGGTTGGAGCCTACTAGCACTCAGATCTGTTCAGTAGTTATGGCCCTTCAGTTGCTAGTTACACCTTTTAGACCACACCATAGTAGGTGAGTTTGGAGATGACAACAGGCGAACACCCCTATCAAGATAGAGGCAGTTGGGAAAATAGATGTAGTTTCTCCTATCGAGACTGAGGCAGTTTTGATGGTGTGTAATTTAAATGTTATAGCTTCCCCTGATGGTTCACTTGGTCTGCAAATAGAGGCACTTCGTCAGACCTTCACCGAGGAAGACTTACTTGAGGACGAGTCAGAACAGGACTTACCATTACACAGAGTTTATGTGATTACCCGTCAAGGACACTCAGATGAGCAGATAGAATCTGAGAAAATATCTAATTTATGTTTCAACTTAATTTTCATAACTATATTTTTCATAACATGTGTGTTTTTGATGATTCAAAATATTATTGTTTTAATTACTATTTCTCTTAACATATATTGGATATATTATTTTGTTGTTTGTGTGTATTAACATTTTAGAAAAATAATACTCTAGATTGTTGAAGATTTTAAATCAGATTTGATAAGGGTTCATTATAAATGGAGTCTACATTTTTTATTTTTATTGAGTCTGAGAGAGTGTGATTATAATTGATTAACCATGCACACACACACTAGGAGAGTGTTAAAATTTGTATTTTTTAAAACTAATTACACTATATGATTTCAATTTGTAAAGGACAAGTTGTTTAGTTATTTCCTATAACGATTAGTTAAAAGAACCATGGGAAGAAAATTTTCTAAGTAATGATCGTACTGTACGAAGATCCCTTCGTACATACGATGTCTAGAGTAAGAAATAGATACGTCCATGTTCATTCCAATGATTATCAAAATTTTTTTGAACTGTTCATATTATACGAAGTGACCTTTGTATAGATGACATCTAGAGTAAGAAAAGATTGGGTCACTTTTCATCCTGACGATCTTCAAATTTTTTTGAATTGATCGTACTGTACGAAGTGACCTTCGTACAAAATACGTCCATAGTACAAAAAGAATGGGTCCCTTTTAATCTTGATGAACATTAAATTTTTCCTGTACTATTCATATTATATGATTACATATTTGTACAAACGACATCCAGAGAATGAAATTATGGGTATCTTTTCATCCCAACGACTTAGAAAATTTTCTAAACTGTTTGTACAATACGATATAGATTCATGCATTATGATTATTATGCATGAAAATGGTTCGTATAGGTTCTTACTAGAAAATTTTGAACTATTTGTACATAAGATTATCGATCGTACTATACAATTATGTATGCTCAAAATTAAAATTTTTAGTCTTCTAGATGATTTTTCATGTCTTTGATAAAAAAAAATTCTTAGAAACTAACTTGGATTTGTCTTGTCTTCATTATTTCTTTGAGAGCAAGTGAAAGGGTGACTTGGGAGAGTGTTTGAGAGAGAGTTCTTGCAAGTCTAGTGTGAATGGTTCACAAGGTTACTCAAAGGTAAGAATCTCTTTTGTATTTGTGCCACTTCTCTTCCTTTCTTCTTTCTAGTTGCTCGAGAGAGAATTTTTGGAGAATATCTGATTCTCTGCTAACACTTAGAGGACGTGAAAGGATGACGGTACTCTGCCGACACTTGAAAAGTGTGAAAGGATGATGGTACTCTGCCGACCCTTGGAGGGTGTGAAAGGATGACGGTACTCTAATGACACTTGAAGAGTGTGAAAAGATGATGATACTCTGCCGACATGTGGAGGGTAAGAAAGGATGACAGTTCTCTGCCTATACTTGGAGGGTGTGAAAGGACAATGATACTTTGCAGATACTTGGAGAGTGTAAAAGGATGATGGTACTCTGCTACACCAGGGGATTTGTGGAAGAGATGATAATTGTAAAGGCTTATCCACCTTACTGTGGGGGAAAAAGGAGAGTCATTTTGGTAGTAGTGCAATACATGAAGAGGGAGTTTTTAGGGAGTGTGCATAGGTCTTCTTGGATTGAACTACTATAAATCATTGTGTACTTTCTACATTTCTGCATTTTATTTTTGCACTTTAGTTTTGTGACTAAAAATATATTTTAAAAGAAAATGGAATTATTTTTAAAATTATTAATTGGTTTTCCTAAAATTTACCAATAGATTTAAAAATAATCAATTCACCCCCCTCTTAGTTAGCCTTGAGACAATTGTACAGGTTTAACAAACTATACAAATTCCATAATTTGGATAAGTTGGATAGATTTAAGAATTTATGAAATAATTATTAAATTTTTTTAATTTTCTTATATGACATGCATAATTATTATAATTTGGTCATTGTGGATATATACACATTAAAAAGAAAAAATTTGTTTTTCTTAAAAATTTCACTAATTTTAGTTCATATGTAAATTTTATGTGCATTAAGATGATATCGTAAACTAAACATAGAATATTTTATTATATGTTTATTTTTTTATATATAATGTGACATATGTGTATATAAGAAAGGCTAACCAGATATGATTGACTTATTCAGATTGGATTGAGACATATTACTCTGTATAGAAGGGTGAGTTAACAAGCTTTCTTTTAAAATAATAATATCAAATGAGAGGCATAATAAGATATATTGATATGATATTATACGTCGACTGGTAGAAAGTGATGAATTTTTATATGAAAGTCACCTGACATAAATGACTTGTGATTGAGACTAATTCCTGCAGGATTGGCCTACATGATTGGACCCAAGTAAAATATCATAGATAATTGGATGCCCTTTCTATTATAGTATTTGTATATGTATATGAAAAATATAAATGATAAATTACATAATTGATATAATATAATTTATATATGATATAGGGTATCACTAATACAAAGGCATCATATGACCTATATATGAACCACTTTGATTTACATGATATACATGCATAGCATAGACATTATATGACATGCATTTAACTATGATATGTATACAAATTTTTTGAATACTGATAGATATAATTATTCTTAATAAATGAGTATAAAAATGATAGAGTTTACTAACCTTTTATATATGTTCACTTAGTTACTGATCACTACTCTAGTTGTACTGATGTTTATTAATCATATGACCTATTACATTAGTTATATGTTATAGTTATAGTAACTGAATGATTATATGCATATTGTTCATATTGCCTTGCATTGATTTTAGTTATAAGTTTTGGTAACTTATCGAGATGTTAGCTCACTTTATGGTTTTATGTATTTTTCAAAAATGGGTTAGGATCAATTGGAATGAGGACAGATTTAAGACTCAGGTATTATTTTGTTTATGCATTTCCTTTAGTTTTATTCTTTTGCAGTTAAGAGCTAAAAGATAGACTGATAAATGAATGGATTGAACTTTTGACTATTGTATTTAAATTTTGAGAAATATATAAAGTTTTATATTTTGATGTATATAAATTTTAATTGCTTTTATTGAATTGATTTATATTATAGATTTATAAAAGCTCTAGTTGATGAATGAAAAGATTAAAATATATAATTTTTTCAAAAATTAGACCCTAGGTTGTTTACCTCTTCATCTGCTTTCTTTCTACTCATGTCCTATCTGAACTAAGGAATAGCTAAATAATTTTGTACAAGCCTAAGTGAAACTTACTGATGCCTCAACTCATCCTTCAATCTTCTAAAAAATATGTAGCATTTTTTCTCAGTAGTACTAACTAATTTGGGTGCATACCTAACCGGTGCAAAAAATCAGCTTTTTACTACATCACTATTATGTTCCTGTGTTGCAATCTCATAAAAGCCTCCTATGTATGTTGTCGGGCTAAGGGAGGTAAGAACCATTCTATGAAGATAATAATAAACTCTATACAGGTAATCTCTACATTCATCATTCCATAGAATTTCTATTTATTATCTAATCCATCATCTCTTAGCTTCTCCTTCAAATAAAAATAACATTATAGTGATATATTTCTATTTTTGGAGACTTCATATTGTCAAATATCTTCTCTATTCTCAGTAATCAATTTTCTCCTTTATATAGCTTTACAACTCCCTTAAATAATGGGTGCTACAACTTGTGGGACATCTGTAAATATTTATTCTCTTCAATCTCCTTGCTTATAATCTGCTTTCTTTGTACATCACTCACCAACTCTATTGTCATATTAGCAAACTACATTATGCTATCATAACTCACTAGGCTACTGCACTCTGTTCAATTGGCAATTCAGGTGAATCCATTGCACTTAGTATAATTCTCTTTCCTATCAAATGATAATTTAATCATATATATGAATAGAACGAATGCAAATAAAATAAATTCTAATATTATCCATTTTTACCCATCAAAATTATTTCCTATTGCTCTGGTTATACTCAAAATACTCTAATAGCCCTTGCTTTGATACTAATTGTAACAACCTAGGATCTAATTTTTGAATAATTATTTATTTTAGTCTCTTCATTAATCAACCAGAGTTTCTATGAAACTATCAATATAAATCAATCAAGCAAAAATAATTAAAAAGTATATACATCAAAATATAAAATAATATTCATTCCTCAAAATTCCTATAGGATAGTCAAGTGTTCAATCCCTTTCATTCATCATTTACATATGATCCAGTCAAAATAATTTTTATTATTCCTATCAATACAAGTGGGAATTTTTGGGCACTAGTTTGTGTATTGCTCAATTTTTTAGTATAAAATTTATATACAACTTTTAGTGGCTTCAAAAATTATAAAAAAATTCATAAAATAGTCCATTTTTTGTACAAAATTATGACAAAATTGATATGCAAAACAGACACCTGATGGTCCCTAAATCCCACTTGTATTGGTAAGTGTCAATTTCTTAAGGATTTACATTAGTGCACAAAATTATAAAAAAATAATTATCTTTAAAACACAATAATATCTATCTTATGACAAAGGCAGTTTTTAAATTGGACTTATAATGACTAAAAAATAATAATTAGGTTAAAATTTTGATTATTAAAGGGAGGATCTCCCATAGCGAGCACGAGAAATTGACTTGAGATCTGAGGTAACAATACAATCAGATTCGACACATAACTAACATAGAGAGTCACCTTAAATTGTTTGGTCACATAAAACAACAGCCTTCTGATAACCCGGTTAGGACAGCAAATGCATTAGATTTGTTTTATGTTAAGAAAGGTAGAGGTAGACCGAAAAAGACTTGGTTAGAAAATATTAGAAATGACCACTATTAGATTTAAAAGAGAAATTAACTCTTAATACAATAGAATAGAGAAAAATGATTCATATAGCCAACCCCATATTGTGGCATAAAGGCTCGTTCTTCTTCTTGTTGTTGTTACTTTTTTTGGTTTCTATACGGAGTATGGAATTCTAAAATGTGTCATTCGCTATACATTTACAGGAGAGATTCATCCTCACGTGGTTGTTGATGCCAGAGCTATTGGAGCAAAATTCTACTTCTCCTCATGACTCGTGGGAGATGGCCCAATGTGGTCATTTTAAATGAAAGCTCCAAACTCGTAGAGGCTTATACAATGCTTTGAAAATGATCTATTATATATTCTTTAATGCTTGCTAATCACATTTAACAAATTTGTTGATAAAAATTATATTTGTACTTGAATTTTTAAAACATGAATAAAAAATTGATGATAGTGATAGTATATTATATTTTATAGGTTTTATCAAACAAACACTCACCTTCTTCCTTAAGCAAGAATCGATGCTTATAATGATTAAGCTTTTTGTTGTTGACCCATCTCATAGTGGAAGAAGTTGAGACGCGATAAAAATATTATAATTGTGCGTAAAAGAAAGGACATTTTGTATGCTAGTAATACTCGCTCAGTCACTGATCACTACCAAAAAATCAGGTTATATGAATTTCATTAAAAAAAAAAGACTGTGGTGGCAATTTTAACAGCCACAACTATGCAGAATTGTGGCAGTTTAATCAACCGTGATTCTGCGAATCATTTTTTTAGCTAAAAGTGGAGGTTTTAAACGTTGTAATTCTGTACAATTTTGGCTGTTAAAACCGCTGCTCTAAGTAGCACTACGTATGTCTTCTCCAGCGGTCATAAAATCATCAAGGAATGTCATTGCAATGCATTGCAATCACAGCGGGCATGCAACAGTTTTAGAACCGAAAATTTGTGGCAAGTGAAGCCATCGGGAAAAGTCTAATTTTGTGTTGCGGTAGTCCTATTTTTCTATAGTAGATATTTACTTAAGCCATTTTGTTATAATTATGAGCTTACGTTAATGAGAGTTTGTGTGAATGGGAATGTTAGATTTTCGTTCGGGCCAACAATGTTCCAACATCTCTCTTGACTGGGAATGTTGCAATTTAAATAATAAAATTGGTAGCCTATGAGTTGTTGCTGAGCTTGCTTTGGAAAGAATGGAAGGGACATATTGTGTGGATTATATAATTTGAAAAAAGGATTCAAAAAGTGAACAAAATTATTTTCAAAAAGTGATGTAAAAATTTTCCAAAGGAAATTATATGAGAATCGGCTTAAAAATTATTCAAATAGTTCATATTACATTAATATCAAAATAAATTTAATAATTTATTAGCTCATACAATTCAAATTTTTATTAGAAAATTTAAATATATATTTTTATTCATATAAAATCCTTTTTTTTTGGACATTTGAGTCAATTAAGATAAACTCATACACTCATTATAAATCTAAGTTTTGAACTCGAAACCGTAGATCATGATGAGGTGCATATATTCCTCTCCTCTCTCTCTCTTTCTTATGAATTATTAAGGTAAATACTAAATAGAGGAGTGCGTTGGCTTTTTTTCTCTTCCTCTAAGCATTGGTTTTGGCTCTTGATCCATTGCGATAAATATAGGAGGAGCATTCAAATTATTATTATTTTTAGAATATTGAGCATGGAAGCAAACCTTTGCTATAAACAAAATTTGAGCCTCAAATTTTTGACAATAATTTTAAAATTATTAACATAAATAATTACCACCCATTATAATTAGTTCTGGCAGCAAACATCATTGAATGACAAATATCTTAATTTTTAAGAAATTTGAATGAGGGCTTTCAATTCCAATTTCTGATCTGCGTTGAGGGAGAGATTATTAGGTGCGGAGTGCAGACGGGGAGAATCGTCCGCACACTAGTATAAAATTCAGTTAGGTACCGTTCGATACCGCTGGATACCACTAGATACCGCTTGGTATCCTGTGCCTATGCAGACGATGCTCTTCCCATATGCACTCCGCACCTAATAATTTTTTTGCGTTGAGGCCAGGCTTGCGCCTATAAATTCCTTCACATGTGTGAAAATGTCATTACAGGTACAAGAAACGCGTTATCTGACTTCCTCGTGGTCAGGGCCAACACCTCCATTTTGTCTCCCCACCTTCCCTACTCCTAATCCAATTATATAATAAACAACTTTCCTTGCTTACTTCGTATGTCTGCCACTCTTACGAACCAATGGCTCCTTTCGTCCTCTCCATCCAATATGGACTTTATAGCTTGGCCTCAAGTATCGTAAACAAGCATGAAAGAAAGTAGAATCTTACTTTCTCATGATGAAGCAACAGCTGGTGCAGTTCATCTTGGTCTATTGGTTAGCAAATTTTAACTATCAATTAAAGCGTCTTGGAATTGAAATTTGTGTATGTGATATGAGTGTGAATTTGTCATAATTGACTCAAATTTCTCAAAAAGAAGAAAAATAAATAATTAAAGCAACAGTGGGATTGGGTGTTCTCAAAGATGCCGGCACTTAATCTTAGGTTTTCGTTTGGGACGTGTTTTTATCATTTTTAAAATAGATTTTTAGTAAAAAAATTATTATATTTTTATATGACAAAAAAATTATGATAAGATATTATAATCAAAATTTTAAGATGAGCAATTAAAAGTTTTAGAATTTAAGTTAAGATAAAATGCAATATCAATTGAAAGACTTTTTTTTTTCCTATAAATATAAGAGAAAAATGGATTACAAAATAAAATTGGTGGTCCCTAACTGAGTGATATTTTAGCCACGTACATTGAGAAAAGACGTTGAATTGTATTTAGGGGTGTCAATTTTGGATCACGGGTCTGGTTCGGGTTGAACCCGGAATTGACACGGCATTAATCGGGTCAACCCTAATTTGCCCGTTTTTGCAAACGGGTCGATTTTCTGGACCTGAACCCAACTCGCTTTGGGTTCGGGTCGGGTTTGGGTCAACTCGCACCACCTGTTTCAGCCAAATCCCACGCCTCCATTCAAAAATTTTGCCAAATCCCATTCAGCAGCGGTAGCGGGCAGCCAGCGACAGCGGGCAGGCGGGGCAGGCTACACGTGGCAGGCGAGGCAAGCTACCCGCGGTCGTGGGTTACACCACACTCGGGAAGCAAGTCACTCGCGGACCACGATGCACGCTGCGCATCTCGATGAGCAGGCGGGGCGGCTGCGTGGCTCGTTAGGGCAGATTCGAGACCGTGGACCACGCGGTCGCTTGCGGCAGCAGGGCAACGGGGTGGCTCGAGTGTGCGACGGGGGGCGTGCTCGAGTGCACGATGCTGGGCTGACGCGATGATGCTGGTAATTGACGCGGGAAAGTGGGACACGAAACTAACACCAGACGCGATGGAACACTGACCTCGGGACGCGATGAGACGTGGCTGAGGCAGCCGGGTAGGCGGGCAGGCGGTCGCGGGGCAGCCGGGTTTATGTGTTATTCTGGCTCATTCCCGGGTTTTCGGGTCAACCCGAACCCGACCCGATTTTTCAAACAGGTTGTTTTCCGAACCTGGACCCGACCATATATATTTGAAAAAATAAAGGTCAAGCGGTCAAGCCCGTATATTAAAAAAAGAATGAGGTTAAAAAAAAATAAATGTTCCAAAAAATCAGAGCGGCTCAAAAGAGCACAAAAAGAATTGGAAATGATTATGCCTGTAACCAAATACACAAAAAGAAAATAGGAATCAATTAAACCCAAACTGAGCAAGTCTGGAAACAGCAGTGACGATGTCATTATATTTTAAATCAATGTTGAATTTTAGAAAGATTAATAAACCATTACCCATTTTCGAGTGCGCGCTCAATATGTAAGAGACAATAAATTAGACCGCCGACTTAATATCACACCGACCACTAAGTTGTTGGAGCAGTAGATGTCGTGTGCGAATTTCTCATGCACCGACGCACACAATGATAGAACTCTATTTGACAAATTTTACAACGTAATCGAAAGGTCAAAGATCTCTCTGAATGCCTTGGAAATTTCCACACCCTTCCCTCTCAAAGTCTTTGCCCAACCCATGCCTTCACTTCCTATTCCTACTTTCTTTTATAAATGCTCACCATTTTCTCACTCTTGAGATTAAGAGCTCTGTAAGTGTTCAATGGAACGCAGGTTTCTAATATTGTTGTTCTCCTGCTTTGCCTTGTGCTTGTTGGTTGCCACCGCGAGGCCTCTGAAAGAAGAAGCTCGGGGAGGTGAGGCCGCGGAGGGAGCAGCGGCTGCGAATGTGAAGCTCGGGTGGAGTCGTGGGCCGCTGCTGCTTAGTCTACTGCCAAAAGGAAAAACGCCACCCTCAGGACCGAGTGGACGCACCCATAGAATGAACAACAAGAATTGAAGTAGGGCCACCTCTGTTGGTTCAAAACTATAGCTACCAACTAAATGGTTTTAGATTCGAGTCTTGCGTATGTGGTGATGTGAGTGAATTTATTTTAATTGGTCTAAATATCCCCTCCCAAAAAAGGGGCTATTTTATTTATTATTTTGTTTAGTAAGGATAGGGTGATAATTATTTTTATTAGTGCTAATTGTGCACATTTTAATCTTTCTTTATACTTTTAATGAAGTTGTAATTAAAAGTGGGTATTTGGGATTTTCATGAGGAAAGTTATGTTTGGGTATGTAATTGTTTAAATATGGCATTTATTAGTTCTATTTATTTTATTAATAAATACTTGTTGAGTTGGTTTTATGTTAAATTAAACAGTTTAATGAGGTTAAAAAAAAAAGTTTAATGAGTTGAAAATGATTCATTCTTCCTTGTGGAAAAAAATACTTGTAATTTATTTAGTAGTTGATTTTTGATGACTTTGTATTTTCAAATTATATTTTTGGAATAGCTGTCATAGAAACAATGGTATTTAATATATCACAATAGTTTTCAATGAATAAGATTGCTATGCTACTTCTAATGGTAAATATAAAAAGATATCATATTCTTTGAAAACTTTTGCAATACATTAAATATTATTGGTCCTATCAACGAATACATACTTATATCTATATTCAATACTTTTTACAAAACTATTATAAAAGTTCTTGCTACCAGACTTCAACTTACCAATAATCACATCATTCAACCTAGTCAAATTGGTTTCCTAAAGAATAAATTTTTTTACTTACAATATTATCTTTGCTAGAGAAATTCTATTAGAATTTCATCATGCAAAATATCATCATTATTTATGTGTTGAACTGAATATATACAAAGCCTTTCATGCTATCTCAAGATACTTTATGCTTCTTAGGATTCAACAAAAGGGGTTTCCTAGTTCATTTATAAGTTGGATAGAACATTATATTGATAATGTGCACTATTCTATTTGCTTAAATGGAGCTTTGTAAAGATTTGTTTTAATTCTTCATCTAACCTAATGTAGGGTTGCCTATCTCCCCCTTCTATTTTGCATAGCCATAAATGATATATCTAGCCTTTTCTAACTTGCAATGGGTTCCAGTTCTTATGAAGGCATTAGGGCTGATAATTATCACTTTACTCATCTCTCTTATATGTGGATGACCTTATTTTTTTGGAAATGCTAATCTTCATAACACATAATGCTTCCATAGCATCCTCAACCATTTTAAGGACTCTTCTGGGCTTAGTTTGAGTTTCATTAAAAGTTTTATTTTGTTCTCTAGAAATACACCTAATAAAAATGAACTATGTGAGGTGTTAAACCTTAACAAAGGAATTATTTTCTTTACTTATGTAGGTATTTGAAACCTTTGCTTATTAAGGCTAAACATCTTCTTGAAGGTTGAAAAGCCAAAACATTATCTTATGCAAGATATTTGATTCACAATTTGGAACTCTATTGCTTTTTTGATCAAAGGCTTTGCAATACTAAGAGCTTTAATTAAACATCTTAATAATATTAGTGCTATATTTTTTTACCATGGTGATATCGCACTTAATATCATGAGAGAACACTTGCAAACCACTTAAATATCCAAGTATGACATCCCTTCTTTCTAAGATCTCATACATACTTATTGCTGCCCCCCTGATTCAGTAGATGATTGAAGATGATAGTGTAATATCCATGAATTTAATTTTCCAAAGTTTCGAAAATAGGCTAAGTGAGCATTATGATGTTGAGTTTGGGGCAATGAAACACTAAACTCTCATATTCTTTTGGATTTAAGGGAGCATTATGGCCCTGTGTAAAAAAAAAAGTATATATATATATATATATATAACCCTCACCACCCTTGTTCCCTTCCTCATTTCATTTTTGGCTGGGTGACAAAAGGGAGTGAAAGGAGAGAAAAGAATAGCGAGGAGAGATCTGATTATGCTAGGTAACCTTAACCCTATGACCGTGTTCAATGATTTTGTATTTTACTTATTTTCCACTTCCTAAAATTAATTAAAATGCAATATCTCATATTTTAATTATTTTTTTATCGTGCAACTTTTTATATGTGATATAAATCATTACCTTGAGTATTTTGACTTATTAATATTGAAATTTTATCGAGTGACTTGATTTATATGCCATTTTATTTGAAATAAGTATTATATTATTGAATATAAAATGACCAGGAGCTATTATACTACATTTGGATAGGATATACGCAATTTGCATATTTTAATGATGAGTATAATACATGCATTTTTAGTATACTACATGCATGCAAACTGATGAGTATAATGATAGTTTTATTGAGTGTATATAAAATTTTCTATAATGATCACAATTTTCTTGGATTTCTCTGATCTATATGATGTGAAATATGCATGACAAAGCAAAAAAGGTTTGCAAAATTTATTAGCTAATTCTATTTGGTCAGAGACATATTATCTTATATATGGGAAGATGAGCCGATGGTTTTTTCCATTAAATATAGATTTTTAATATAACCCTAGATGATATAAGAAAAAGAGGTATAAGAATTGAACTGATATATATTGATATGAGATACAATGATAGAAGTATGGAACTGATACTTCTTACAACGAAAGCCAACTAACTTGGATATGATGATATGAGATATATTCATGAATATGATTGATTTAAATTAGAATTGATTCATGTAGGGCTTATCAACAAGACTTGATAAGAAAAATATCATAGTAAACATACGCGTCATAACTTTATTATATATATATATATATATATATATAATATTATATATATGATATATATATATATATATGATTATTACATGAAAACTTAAATAATAGAAATGATTATATCTGTGGATATAAATATGAAATAAACATATAATTACTGCAAATATATAACAAACTGATATGGATGATAAGACTGATATAAATCCATACAATATGTATAAATTATATGATATAAAAGGTGCATTGCATTGGATACAGTGTATTTATGGATGATATAATACATGGTATACATGTATTAATACTATACAACATGCATAAAACATATATTCACTTACTTTTTATCATAGCACACTGATGTTCATGAAATGATATATATAATAGATGAATGCATAATTTATTGACATGCACAATTTCATAACAAACCTACTGCATCATGAATGACATGAGTATATCAATGACATAACCTACTAATCCTTTCAATGACTACTAATCATTGATAGCTTAACCAGAGTTATATTACTTTTAATTTAAATTGCTTATATGAGATGATACTTCTTATATTGAGAGCTACATGAACTTACAACTATATGTTTATATTGATATAAATTAAAAGAAAACATACATATTATTTATCACATTGTGTATTGATTGTTGTTGTAGGTTAAGATAACTTACTAAGCTTATGGCTCACTCCATAGTTTTACATGATTTTTAGAAAGGGGTCAGAATCTAGTGGAGTGAAATAGATTAGGATTTTTTTTAGTTTTATTTTATTTTCTTTATTTTGGTTTTATTCCTTTTTAAACAAGAGTATAGGAAGGATAGATTAATGGAGTGATTGATCTCCTAGATGTTATAAATTTAATTTTAATGAATGAATATAGGAATATTTTGATGGATAAGATTTAGAGTTACTAATTATGGTGAACATATTTATATCAATAAATCATTAAAATCTCTAGAATATTAATCAAGACGTACATATGTAATTCATCTAAATTTAGGTTTTAGGGTATTGTAGATAGCCTTATGGAAAGATGGATAAGATAATCTATTTTGAAACCTTCTTCTCCTCAGGCTTCCCAATTTTAGAGAAGGTTGAAAATTGTTTTTATTAACATAAAGCCCAACTTGAATTTAAGAATTTTATCTAATAATAAGTTATCCTTTTATTAGGATCCTTGGCTAAAAGGAAAATCATTAGATGAATGGTTAAAAACTACTATCACACGTTTATATTCATCTTCCAATATCTTGGTTGTTGATGTGTAAAGTGATGGAGCCTAAATTTTAACATATCACCTTCCTCCACTAACATTTTCTAAAATGTTATCTTTGTTAATGTTGGATGAAGGGTATAGGAATGCTCTATGGATGGGTAAGGAGTATCTTTCTTTCAAAATCTTCATAAAATTTCAAATTGAAAGTGATATTTAAGTGAGATGATTTAAATAAGCTTGTCAAAAACACAAATCCCTATGTTTCCCCTTATTTATTTGGTTTATGGTTATGGGGTGGCTCAAATCTTTAGATAAGTTAATTATTAGAAATATTTTAGTTGATCCTCTGTGTAATCTCTGTATGTGGATTCTAAATCTTACTCCTACTTATTATTCAAATGCAACTACTCCTTCAACCTATTATGTTGGTTGATTCCCATGCTATCTACCTATACACTTTACCTCAATCTTGTGCAAGTTCTGGATCACATTTTTTGAACTTTGGGGCACTTCTTTAGTGGTTAAAAAGACTCTTTTATTACAATTTTCTTCATTGTTTATCACTCTTTTGAAGAAATAATAAGAGAAGATTTGGGAATAAGATTCATTTTTGTTCCACACTTTTCATTCATATTAAAAGGCTATCACTTATAAATTACAAGGCTAGAAGGATTTTGAGGAAGCCACATCAAATTTAAGACTCATTTTTTTATTATTATTTCTAGCTAGGGGGTCAAAAATAGGTTGATGGGTTGGGTTTGGATCTGACCTAAAATTTACTTGACCCAAATCTAGTCAACTTAAAATGACTTGTTTAATTGATGGGTCAAAAAGATCAACCCGAATGTAATATGCTAGACCCAAATGGCTCAAACTCGATGCTTTAACCCTTTTGGGTTATTTTTTAAATAACTTATTAATTATAAAATTTAGGTTATTTGATCTAAATTAAGAAGATTATATGCATAAGTAAAAACTATTAAGGAAAAAATTATAAATGGGTTATTTTTGGGTTAAAAGCAAGTTTACGAGTCAACCCGACCCCTCTAATAAACCTTAATTAAACAGGTCAACCTAAACCAAATTTTTTTAGGTTAGGTCATTTATTGACTCCCCTACTTATGACTGAACAATGATGATATTTTGTCATCACCATTCTGCCCTATATTACTTTTTCATCCTTTGGATGACTAATGTATTACAACTATAATGAATATTTTTCTACCACTTCTCGAGATTGTGTCAACACATGGGTGGTGGTTTTTTGCTTTCTTAAGTCTAGTTCTCACTTAAACTTCATTTGACTTAATTTTTCTTTTCAAATGTTTTCTTCTGACTAGAGCATTGTTATGTTTTTTTTTTACAGCTCCATACCTTATGTAATATGTTTTATTTGTATTGGACTTTGCTAACTATAATTAAACATTATAGCAAAAAAACTTGGTCTAATCCCTTATTTCTTTGAACAAAAAAGAATTAAATGATAAATTATGTTATTTAAATGTAGAGCTTTATAGGTCCATTTTGCTCAAATGATTAAACATAAATTTGGTGGCAATAGAAGTGCAAAGGTTTTGTGGAGTTCTATTATGAATGTAACTCCTCTTACTTGTAATGTTATTCTAGTGTTGTAGGATTGAGTTTGGAATTTTGTTGGGCTTTTGGAAATTAAGAGATGTTGGAGTTTTAATGTCCCTAAGAGTACAAAATTTTCATTAAAGGAAAATATGAGATTTTAGTAGAATTTCTAGCAGACAAAGTTTTGTTGGAATTTTTATGGGTAATACCGATAGAAAATATGTCAAACATATTTGTAAATGACTGACATAAAACTTGGTTATGATACTAGGAGGAGGGAGAAAATAAAACATAACAAGGTATCTAATGTTGGGGACATGGGAAGCTCCCACCATACTGGTGGGCTCAATCCCACACACTAAACATGGGCAACATTTCGTTTGAACTTATAAGTTATGCAATTTTTTAAGTATATCATTAGAAAAAAGTAATCATGTTGTACAACCTGTGATCTTTCAGGACAATAAGTAATTTTTATAATTATGCACTTTCGAATATGAGTTTCCAAATGTTGGCAATTTTAAATTTTATATTCTGACCAAATCATACTATACAAACATAGTCGTACTATATGATTATTAATGAAAAAATGCCCAATTTTGACTATTGACCAATAAATCAATTCAGGACAAATCTTTATCGGCCTTTATACTATGTGATCTAAGTCATCTAGTATGATCTTACAGAACATTTGGTTGGCAAACCATGGTTCAACAAGAATGATCCTCAATTCAATTCAACAAATGTTAGTAAATAATTCATATCATGTAATTCAATCTATCATAACTAAAAATTAGGTATTGAACTAATCAGACAGTACGATCCACACTTTGTACTCTGTGATCATTCAATTAAAATTGATAATTATGGTTTAATTTAAATATTCAATTCTAATGTGTTCATAACGTTAGTGTAAGAAAAAATTCTGTAGACAGAGTCTAATTTTCCTGAGAGATAGTCGTTTAGAAAGAAAGATGTTTATTTCCTTGTTTGAGAGACTTTATCTAATCCCTTGTTTGAGGGAGTCAAGGGTTGTGTGAGGGAGTTTACTTGATTTTCATTGTTAGCTTGCACCTTAGTCTTTTAGCTTGTGGGTTGGAGCTCTTAGAGGGGAACTAGAAAAGAAGTCTTTGGGTGAAAGACTTTTGACTAGCTGGGAGGCTAGGGTAGTAACATATTTACTATTTTGAAGAACATAAGGAGGGAGTAGCATCTTCATCATTGTGAGGTATAGAAAGTGGGTTCAGCATCTTCACCATTGCAAAGACTAGAAGGATGGTTTAGGATTTTAGAACAAAAAGCTTATGAAGGTCATTCTCCACTTGGGAATAAAGTCAGACTTCTACTCCTTGCAGAGTACAACACAAGCATTTACTAGTGGAATTCCCAAAGAAGAGGACCTTAGAGGAGTGGACATAAGCCACATTTGACTAAACAATAATAAAAATATAATTTACTTTTTATTTTACTTATATTTCTTTTAAATTTTATAACCCAATAATCTATGGTGTTAAATTATTGTGACTGCACTCAAGAAATATTTTAAAAGTAAACTTTTTAAAAGCATTCTATTAATCAATATATTTATTTTAAATTGCTATGAAATTAATCTCTAGTGATTTTATTGCTCTCAAATATCTCTAGTTCAAATTATTACATATACATTTCATATGTTTCAAGAGGATTATACAAGTTCTGAGAGAGCCATGCTACAACTGGTGAATGTTCTTCAACGGGATTTACTCAGTATTTAGATTACAGTAATTGGCCATAGATACTGGGCATGATGCAGATGAGAGTTTACATATTGGACTCAAAGCTTATGCATTTGAGGCACAATCATATGGTGCATCAGGCTTTCTAGGTAGCGACCAAGAGGATTTAGTGAGACAAAAGGTGACCACTTTGAAAGAAGAGTCGAAGAAAGTACAAAAAAATATAGGCTAAAATGTAGATGCAACAAAGCAAGATATAGAATGAGTTGCGTAGATTCAAGGAGCAGTTCCGTGATGAACCAGCTGGAGAGGTTAAGGACAATGCGGACAGAGAGGAGGATTAGTATTAATCTTAGGGGTGTTGTTGATATACAGTTGTATCTTGTTGAATTTTATATTTTTTCTTAAAAATATATATTTTATACACCTATTAATGAAGTATTGTGCTTTTGGCTTCTCTATATATCAATTTTATTGAATTTTTTATTCCATTATTAGACTTGTGTAGTTATTTAAGTGCTATTTAGTGAGATTTATGATTCATGATATGTGGGAGAAGAGAAGAGGCTATTGGAAATAAAGGGAAGCTTAAGGATTAGGCTAGACGGTCAAATTAACAAGCGTTAGAATTAAAATTTATGCTTGGATAACAAATATCAAAGTACTTTTAGAGGTTATAAAATTTGTGTTAAATGATGAATAAAGCTATGAAGAAGATAAAAAAAGATTTGTAAAGCAAATATAATGCGTCATGGATAGCCACCTTAGCACACCCTTAATAAATCGCCCAAATTGGCCACCGAGGGAAAGAATTTCAATTGTAAAAGAAAATGAAGCAAAACTATTATGTCATTTATTATATATCCTTGGAAAATAAAGGTTTTACTTTTTAATGGTCTATATGAATGATTTTAATTGATGCAAAATACATTACAATAATTTTAAAATCATTTTTAAATAAACATGAAAACATTTAACTTGTCGATCTTTTAAAATTATTCTATAAATATTAGAGAAGTTTTTCATAGTGTCATATATTGCATCAGTTAAAATTTCTACAAATTATTGTAGTGAGTTAAAAGCACTATAATCCTATTAGATAAAAAAATTAGCCAATGCATATATAAAGTATGTCCAACCCATCTCATGGAGATAAAGCTTTACTTGTTTAGTTAAAGAAATAACAAAAAAATAATATTTAAATTTAAATGTGTGAAGTAGTCAAAATATTTCATATTTTATGGAGTGCTATATATGTACCTTATTTTGTCAAACAAACCTTGAAAAATGGATTTAAACCTTCAAAGATGTTTTGGAATGTGAAATTCAACCTATGAAGAAGTCTTAGAACATGGAGAGGGATGTGATTAACATTAATTTGAACGAAAGGGGTAACCAAGCATCATCCAAGTCATAAATTGTGGGCTCAAAAAATTTACCTCGGCCTCCCCCGCTACTTTTCATAGGACTTTTAATGGATTAAGTTTCGAGGTAAATTTTGGGAGGCATATTGTGTTTGTAAATAAGACACTACTCAGAGATTTTGCCCTCATTTTGCAAGAACTTTATGATCTAAGTTCTAGTTTCTTATAGGCGCAGTCCCTTATAGTTAATTACCTCTCGTGATAACGACGAAGAACTTTCTGTTAAGGCTAGTAATTAATCAGATATGTAGAAATAAGTGTTATCTAGCATACAGTAACAACAACAGTTTGTGTATTTGGAAGATTTGATATTTAAAATTCAAAACTTTTTCCATCTTTCTCTTAAAGCAGATGGTGCATGAATGGATGATGGACCCGATCAAGATCCCAAAGTTTTGTCATCCCAGGCCATCGTGGTCTCTAGTCTACTTAGTCAGAGGAGGTAGTCAATCCAACCTGATAGAAGGATTTTTGTTGGTAGCAAGGGGTTACTTCATCCAAGGGTACCTTACAGACCTAGGGTGGATGTTTCTATAATGGGACAAATCTAAATCCACCTTAGCTAACAGAGGGGCTTTGTGTCATATTGATTCGTATCTTAAGGATTTGATGTCTCTAGGGAGCATACGAGCTCTAGCTATAACCGTAATTTAGAGGTGTCATTTGGCAGCAAACCACCAGATTCAGAGGGCCCTGGTTATAATTATTTATCCTGCGGAACCATTAACCGGCAAAATTGCAGGTTAGAGGATAAATGCCACATCCCCGCTGGTAGAAGATTATTTGAAAATAAATCCCAATGATATTCTCAATCATATATTAGCTCTTTATGAGCTGAAGGAGTTTTTAATTTGTCCATCTCAACAAATTATTATGGATGGTGGATGGATTTTTCTTTAAGTGATTAATGGTTAAGTTTCAATTTTAAACACTTGGATTTTTGAATTTTTGGAGTTTTGAACATTTGAGCTTTGGAAATTTTTGAAAATTTAAATTTTATGGGCCTCTAGAAGGCATTTTAAATATTTGGAGTTAACCCCTCCGATTGAGATCCACATTCAACAAGACCATCATCGAGGTTTGTGGGGTTATTTGTATTTGAGGATTGAACCATGCCGAGTCTATCAACTTGTTGACAAAGGATCAGGTCCATATGCATTATATTTTTTTAATTATGAATTTCTCTTGTCATTGACCTTGAAGGAATTATATGAATGTATAAAATAAATATTTCGGTCGACATAATGATTGTATAACTATTTGATAATTTAAGCTATGCCGACTCCTATCTATCCATATAAAAGGATCAGGCTCAAATTGATGTTTATTTATTAACCCACACAACATATTTAGACATCCGTATGTACCCATAACATGCTTATCGAAGGACATGTAGGTCGTGTTATTAAGTATGCCCATCCTTGCATCTATGTGCATACATATTACAGTGCATATACGGGGCATTTTGGATATATATATATATATATAAATGCCTTATGTCCTTATTGGATGATGAACTAAATACTCTTGGAATATTAGCTTAATTCCTTGAACTGATGATACAACACCTAGCTCTTCGAATAATACTAACAGGAGTAGTTTAAACAAATCATACTCGATAATCGATGATCATTCTGGATTATCATTGTCTCTATAATTTAATTTAAGGCATTTTGTGAGGCCTTGTATTTAATCTTGCTAAAGTGAATTATTTCAAGTCTTTGACTACTAAGTATTGTTGAGAGGGAGCATTGAGAAGTTCTAGGAGAGCTTTGGTAAGAAGAGGGAGAGCTTGTGTATGAGGCAGAAGTAGTCTGAGGGGATTACACAGTTGCTCCTACTTAAAAGTGCACTGAAGGCACTTGAAAGTTTATTAGGGATGTTAGCCCTTATGAACTAGTCCCAAGGCTAACCAAGAGGGAGGGTGAATTAGTATTTTAAAAAGTCTTTCATGATCAAAACATAAACTCAAACCAAACCAAAATTCACCATAAAGAGAATCAAAGTATGGAAATTAAATGTGGAAATAATAAAGGAAAAAACACATTAGATTTATAGTGGTTCGATTAAACCTTGACCTACGTCAACTCCTCGGAGGCGAACTCCGAATATTGCACTAAACTTTGTGTCTCTCCTTTAGCCCCCATGGCTAGGCAGAGAAGCCCTTACAAAATCACTTCCACCTTCCCTGGTACGGCAGAGTAGCCGGGCCCTTTGACACCAAAGAGATCTTCTTCTTCCCAAAACTTCCCTCAAGATGAGCCTTGAATCTAATGGTACTAAGGTACAATCTCGCTAGAGCAATCATGTGGAACCCCCTCCACACTCCCTTGAAACCTGCTCCAAGGATCTTCTCCCTCTCTCAAACTCCACCCTTTCCTCTTTCCCTTTCAAGCTCTCTCTTCAAGTTTCCTCCGGAAGAATGTAGCTTCAATGGCTATCAAAGACACTTACAAAGTCCTTTGTCAAAGCTTAAATAAAAGAGTTTCAAACGAGCTCATTAATTACAACTTACCGACTTTATCATCTAGGATGATATGAATATCATCCTGGCCAATCAGCATAAATTTTGCTCAATCACCCAGCTCGATTTGGGATGATAAAAATTTTTTTGGCCATATCATCCAGGTAGATATTATGATCATCCTGGCAGATTAGTTCAAATATGAAGAAAATCATCCTGAACATCGCTCTGAATAGAAGCTGGATGATGTCAATCATCCAAGCTATCATCCCGGACGATCCTACGATCATCCCGAATGATGTGATCGTGCAATTAAACTTTAATTGCTTTCCTTAATTACCATATTAATTTAAGCATAATTATTTGCATCGTCCAGGATAATGTCCTGGACGATGTTCAAAAATAAAGAATACCTAAATAGATCTGGTAGCTAATTCTTTCTGTTTTGAGCCTATTGGCCTGACCGATACGAATATCGTCTAGGATGATATGCTTAAAGATGGCTGCCTTAATTAGAATGCCCTAATTAGGGTTTCTATTTTCAGCTAATCATCCTAGCCGATGTTTGAATCATCCTGGACGATGTGAGCAAAAATAGAGAACTCTAAAATAAACATAAGTGAGCAAGGTTGCAAGCAAGCAAACACCCTTACAAGCTAAGAAATATATTAATGAAAAATACAAATAGAACATGTTCTGCTAAAGCTTGAGCCTTGTAAGGTGCACTGTATTCCTGAAATGTTAGTAAATACAAAAAGAAAAATATATTGCAAATACAGGTAGACAATAGAAAGTGACCCATAATATTTGTTATCATCAAAAATATAAACTCATAAGTTCGAGTTGCAATATCCTTGTAGCTATGTGCATACATATTATAGTGCATATACGGGGCATTTTTGATATATATATAAATGCCTTATGTCCTTACTGGATGATGAACTAAATACTCCTGGATTATCAGCTTAATTCCTTGAACTGATGATACAACACCTATCTCTTCGAATAATACTAGCAAGAGTAGTTTAAACAAATCATACTCAATAATCTATGATCATACTAGATGATCCGTGTCTCTATTATTTAATTTAAGGCATTTTATGAGGCCTTATATTTAATCTCTCTACAGTGAATTATTTCAAGTCTTTGACTACTAAGTGTTGTTGAGAGGGAGCATTGAGAAGAAGTTCTAGGAGAGCTTTGGTAAGAAGAGGGAGAGCTTGTGTGTGAGGGAGAAGTAGTGTGAGGGGGTCACACAATTGCTCTTAGCAAGTTCCTTTCTTTGTTCCTCTAAGTGTTTACCTAGGTTTCTTGGGTGGATCCAGGGAGAATTTATTTAGCTGAAGGATGTGGTTCTCTACCATCACTAGAAAGGTGAGAAAGGAGTTCAAGGTACTCTACCTTCTCCAATAGGGAGAGAAAGATTGAAGGTTCGCTGCCATCATTCGAATGGTAACAAAGCTTATGGCTCTCCGCCGCACCATATTTGATGGAACAAATTTTGTAAGGGCTTCTCCACCTTACTGTGGGACAAAAATGAGAGGCACTATAGTGATAGTGTAATACCCTGCATGGAAGACTCCATGGAGTTGACATAGGCCAAGTTTGATCAAACCACTATAAAATCTTTTGGTGTGCTTTTTTCCTTCCTGCATTTATTTTCTTTATGCAATTTTTATTATTATCTGTGAGTTGAATTTGTTGACTTTAATATTTAGGATTAACTATATTTAGGTTGGATTGTGGCTTGCAACAAGAAAATTTGCATGTATTAAAAGAATATAAAAAAATATAATATCTCTTTTAAAACTATTAATAACTTCCGCGCTATTTTTAGTTATCTACCTAGATTTAGTTTGCAAATTATTTTTGTAGCCAAAAACTAAAAATTAGTTTTTTGTTTGTTTGCCACTTATTTTTTAAATTACCAATTCCCTCGAACTTTTAAGTGGTATAAGAGCGGTACTTGAAAATTAGATTTTAAAATTTTCAAGTATAGATCCAAAGGCACATTTGGGTAATACGAATACTGTTAATCATTATTCCATAACCCATTTACCTTTCTTTGAAAATATTTCATTCAATTTTTGAGAAATATGCATGTCTACATTTTTGTAATCTATTAACGATAAAATTTGGCATATAATTCAAACTGGTTATTCACATCAATCTCATATAGTTAATGGTGTCATAAAATTATATTCCCTTAACTGAACTGAGTTTTGAGGATAAAGAACTCACACAATTAAATGCTAAATACTTAAATTAGTTTTTCTGTGCTTTAAAATTTAAGGACTGTATGCAAGTTTCTACATTCACTACAGGGAAGAAAATTTGGTATAGGTTATGCATTACTTAAGAGGGAACTATTGAAGTTAAATAGTCAAGGCTAAACATTCTACCACATGGCTATGAACTTTTCCACATGTAACATTGCAAAACTATATCTAAAATTTACACTAGGTTCACCCAAATAATGGCATCCTTGCATGCACTAGGTAGAGAACTATCAGATTAAAATAGTTAATAAGGTTTTATAATACCTACCTAGCTCTTATGATGCTAAAATAAATGCAATCACTAAATTAAAATATTTGAACATTTACTATATTGGCAATTTACATAAGTTATTTATTGCCTACGAGGAAGGAGTGAGTCACAGGCAAAATGATGCATATGAAAAGAAGAAGCGGAGAACTATGGCCCTAAAGGAAAATTATTCAGATAGTGATAGTTCTGTAGTGGAGGAAGTTTGTAAAATCATATTGATGACACAAAAATCCAAAAGTTTTCTTAAAATAAAGTAGAGGAATCATCAATAACATTGGATTAAAGGTAAAAAGAATAAAAAATTTAAAGCGGCATCTGACACGATCTAATTTGAATGCAGGAAACTAGGTCATCTTCGAGCATACTGCTCCAATCTAAAGACTCACCTATTTATGGAGAAGGGTGAAGAAAAGGCCAAATTTAGAAAGGGGAAGAACAAGACGTATAAGGCATTTTGGATTGACTCTGCCTCATAATCTTCAAAACCATAAGCAGAGGAGGAGGTAGCAAACCCGTGTCTTATAGCTAATGATAATCTTGATTAATTAGATCAAGATGAGGTATGTCAACCCTCCTATGAAGAATTATAAGTTATATCAAAAAATTTCATGATTCATATAGGAAATAAAAAAAGATGTATGTAAATTTGAACACTGATTTTATTACTTTCCAAATAGAGCATACTAGTTTGGTAATCAAGCATTCTATTTTAGATAACAATCATATAACTTTACTTGATGAATATGAATGTTAAAAACACCATTATTTGATCTATCATGTGTGGTTGGCATGTTGAGATCATATATCAAGACTATAATAGTTAAATATTTGTGTACTCTCTCATTCCATTACTACAACTACACAAAATGGATGGTTTGTCATAAACTAAGTCATTCAAAATAATCCACATCAACCACTTATTAACTAAATTGAGTATAATGAATTGCATTATCCAACTAATTCTTTGTTACTCGTCCCTTAAACTAGTGATCACATTAGCATAATTACACTTAAATTTATTGTCATATTTTACTTTATGATTCACACAAAATTTAATATCATGAATATGATCATCTAATACATTGGAAACCTTATATTTATTTACATTCCCAAAGTGAAGTACCAACTTAATCTTACTCTTGGCCTTAAAAAGCTATTTCTTTGATGTCAAAGAAAATATGATATATGTAAAACCACCCAATCCTCTCCCAACTCATTTGATAAATCACTCCTTTCACATTTTCTATAGTGGGAAGAAATTGGTCATCTAGGTTGATGATAATGAAATAAAATAAGAAGTAGATGATCCAACATGACCTTCATGGTAAGGTCCTGCAATATATCCTTCTCAAAGTTATCCCTTGGGCACTTGAACACTACATTTCTTCCAACTCTTGCTCAAGATTGATGATTACATTTAATAGGAGAATGAGAGGTTGTTGCAGATCTGGACCCAAGTACTATAATTTTGATGATAACAATGATTAGTGTTCCTTCACTACTACCATTCATGCATATATATTTTATGTATCCAACTCACTAACCTTTCAAGTCACTAAGTTTGCTTGGAACCTCAATCAGTTCAATATCAGGTAGACTAGGATTGAGTCAATATGCAATTTTTATTTCAATGCATTTTTCACCTTTTCTTGAGTCAAATGTACCTTGGTGGATCCTGAAGCTAAGTAACCATCCACACACACACACACACACTTAGGGGAGAATTTAGTGAGTTATAGTTTTTTTAATTTTGATCATATTATATAGGATGATTTTATATCAGTATGGACTATCAGTAAAAAAAAACCTTAATTAGGGCATCTAGGTCATATAACCTTTCTTAAGCAAATCATACTGGACGATATGCTTAAATAAAAAATACTCAGCCACCAAACTCATTTAGGCAATATATTATCCTATATGATTCATTACAATCATGCCTAAATTAGTTAGGTGATTAAAGAAAGTAATTTTGATAAAATTGATCAATAATATCATCTTGGATGATCTCAAGATTGTCCTACATGATTAGTAAGAAAAACTTTCTTCTCCTTAATCACCTGATTATCCTAAATTTTTTGTTGGGCGATTAGTTATAATTCTTCATCATCCATATGTATCTCCTAGATGACCCAAAATATCTGCTAAAAAATAATCATTGATTTTAAACTATTAATACAGGAAGATACAAGCACCATCCTGGACAATCAAATATATTTCTTCATCTTCCAACATATATCTCTTGGATGTCCTGAACTATCTATTGGACTATATATATGATTATGAACTAATCATACAGGATTATGTCCATATTTTCTTGAATGACATAATAAATAATGTGTTCTAATCATATAGTAGACTTAATTATCCTAGTTGGAATGGCTGAATTACTCTAATCATGTAGGATGATTTATTGATCGTCATCGATGATTTTTAATGACAAGTTAAAAATCAGGGCAATTTTTAAGGCCTTCTTTATAAGATTTCTTAATACTAATAAGAGGATATTTTGCTGGTATCCTGACCTGAGAGAGCTTAGAAATGGAGAGGGATAGCTTGGGAGAGAGAGAAAGAATCTTATGAGGATGAGTTTATGAGGTGTTCACAAAGGTCGCTCTAAGCAAGGATTCGAGTCATCTTCTCCAATCCTCATCCTTGGCTCCTTGGTGGCTCTAGGAAGGTCTTCTTCAACATTAGATCAAGGTTTTCTGCCTACTTCAAGAGGAAGCAAAAGAAGTTGTTGTTCTCTTCCTACTTCAAGAGGAAATAAAATGAGTCAATGTTCTCTGCCTCACCGGTGTCAGTGAAAAGAGTTTGTAAGGGCTTTTCCTCTTTGTTGTGGGAGTAAAAGGAGAGACACTATAATTTAGTGCAATACCTGGAGGAGAGACTCCAGGGAGTGGACATAGGTCAAGTTGACCAAACCACTATACAATCTAGTGTGTTCTTTCTATGTTATTCCTATACTTTATTTTATACATTTTAATTTCTATTGTTGATTGTGTGGTTGAAATCTTAGATTAATTTTGTTGATCTCTTTCGTATCAAGGGTTGATCCTGTTTGTTTTAAAATATTCAAAAAAAAAAAAATTGTTTGTTTAAAACTTTTGTAAAATTACCAATCCCTCCCCCCGTCTTGGTTAACCTCGGGCTAGTTCATAAGGACTTAACAACCCTAAAAAACTTTCAAGTGGTACCAGGGTGGGATTCATAAAATCAAGCTTTTGAAAACTTTTGAATTTTCATCCATGACTAACTTTGGAAATAGAGGCACTATGGAAGGGTATTCCTTTACTCGACCACCCATATTTGATAATTACCATTTGATTTGTAGAAAACTCGTATGCCCACATTTTTATAATCTATAGATTATTGCATGTGGATGCTTGTTAAAGAAGATTATTCTACACCAACACATGAAATAAATGACATCATAACTAAACTTCCATTTTTGAATGGACTTTTAATGATAAGGATCTAGCTCAACTTAATACAAAATGTTTAAACTATTTTTTTTGCACTGAAATCTAAAGATTACTTGTGTATTTCAACATGTGTAACTGGTAAAGAAATATATGATAGATTATGCATTACGTGTGAAGGCACAAGTGAAGTTAAGAAATCTAGGTTGAATATTCTAATTTATGGCTATAAACTATTTCGCATGAAATATAGTGAGTTAATATCTGAAATATATACTAGGTTTATACAAATAGTTACTTCCTTGCATGCCTTAGGAAGAGATAATTAATTATGAGAAAGTTAAAAAAATTTTGAGATGTCTACCTTTTTCTTTTTATGCTAAGATTTTTGTTATTACTGAATCTAAGGATTTGAATATTTATTCAATTGATAATTTAATTGGATCACTAATTACTTACAAGCAAGGAGTGAACCAAAGGCAGCTTGATGTAGGTGAGAAAAAGAAGGAGAAAATTGTAGTTTTGAAGGTTAATAATTAAAACACTAATTATTATAGTTTTGAAATAAATGACGTGGCTTTAATTACTATGCAATTCAAAAGCTTTTTGAGAAAGAAGCAAAATCACCATCACAAATGGAACAAATATAAGAACCATAAGAATTCTAAAGTTTCTTCTGACATTATTAGTTTCAAATGCAAGAAGTCAGGACATGTAAAAGATGATTTTCCTACACTCTAGGATCACATAAGTAAGGAGACGGGTGAAGAAAATTCTAAGTTTAGGAAGGATAAGAAATAGATCCAAAAGACATTCTGGGCAGATTCTGCATCTGACTCCTTTGCAATTTAAGCTAAAGAGGAAACAACAAACTTGTGTTTATTGGTAAATGATCATCTAGGTCACACTAACCAAGAAGAGGTATGTGAATTAACATACAATCAATTGCTTGATAATTTTGAAAAAAATACTTTCATCTTATAGAAAGCTTAAAAAATTGCATGCTAGCCTAAAACTAGAATTTCTAAACTTATAATAAGAGCATGAAGTTTTTGTTAAAGATCATTCTATACTAGAAAGCAATCACATGATATTATTAGATGAATTTGATACTTTGAAAAGTATTATGAATTGACTGATGAGCATGATTCCCTAAAAAATTATTTGTTGAGCTAAAAATTGCATAGAAATACGTAAATATACTTGCAACTGATTTCGATAGTAATGAGCATGCTTTGAAAATAGAAATGTCAGTTCTTGAAAATTCAAATAAGTTTTTAGAAGTTCAATTAATTGCTTTCAAATAAAATAAAAACCACCTATAATGCTTGAATTTCATAATCCATCAAATCAGTATGCATCAATCAAACTTAAGAAGATGCACTATAAACAGTGTAGATTAGTAAACTCTTTTCTTAGTGTTAGATGTTTTTATGTGGCATGTTAGTACATATCTCATACACATACACCATTCATCGTAGAACACATTTGGTGTGGAGACTCAAATCATATGATTCAAAGCATAACTCACATTCATTGTATTCTTCTTTCCATAAGAAGGACCCAAACTTGTTTGGATTACTAAATCTAATATTTGATGATTTTGTAGGTATGCTCTTATACAAGGCCTCATGAGAACATGTGGTACTTGGATAGTGGATGCTCATGCCATATGACTAGAAATGCTAAATAATTCAATTTGCTAGAGGCCAGGGTTAGAGGAAAGGTCACTCTTAGAGATAATACCAACAGGAAAGTGATGGGCGCATGTATAATTGGAAACTCTAAGAACCTTTTGATTAAAAATATTTTACTTGTTAATGGCTTGAAACATAACTTACTCAGCATCAATCAACTCTATGATAAAGGCTTCAGCATAAATTTTCTATCAAATACCTGCATTATGAGCTTAAATAATAACATTATTTTGTAAGAAAAAAGGATTAATAATATTTGTATGCTTGATTTAAATAATATTGAATGTGCTGTTTCATTTTGCTTAAAATTATTACTGATGAGTCTTGGTTATAACATAGGAGGTTATGTTATGTTAGCATGAAAATACTTAGAAAAGTAATCCAAAAAGACTTAGTAAGAAGAATCCCCAAGCTTGAATTCACTAAAGACCACCTGTGTGATGTCTGTCAGTTATAGAAATAAGTCAAATCATCTTTCCATTCCATTAAGTATATTAGCATATCTAAACCCTTAGAAGTCCTTCACATGGATTTATTTGGACCCATTAGCACTACAAGCTTAGGAGAAAAAGTCTTTAGATTTGTATTAGTGAATGACTACTCAAGATTCACTTAGATTAGCTTTATGTCACATAAAAGTAAGTCATTTGATGAATTTAAATCATTCTCCACTTGGATTCAGAAAAACATAGGAGGTTATGTTATGTTAGAATGAAAATACTTAGAAAAGTAACCCAAAAAGACTTAATAAGATGAATCCATAAGCTTAAATTCACTAAAGACCACCTGTATGATGTCTATCAGTTAGGAAAATAAGTCAAATCCTCTTTCGATTCCATTAAGTACATTAGCACATCTAAACCCTTAGAAGCCCCTCACATGGATTTAATTAGACCCATTAATACTACAAGCTTAGGCGGAAAGGTCGTTAAATTTATAATAGTGAATGACTACTTGAGATTCACTTAGATTAGATTTCTGTCATGTAAAAGTAAGTCATTTGATTAATTTAAATCATTCTCCACTAGGATTTAGAAAAGCTAGGTTTTGATATCTTGACCATCCATAGTGACCATGGTGGAGAGTTTGGAAATGAGAGATTTAGAATGTTTTGTGAGGAGCAAGGGATTAGTCACAATTTCTCAGCTCCTAGGACCCCTCAGTAGAACAGGATAGCTAAAAGGAAGAACAAAATCTCAGTGGAAACCACTAGAGTTATGTTTTTGGAGTATTCACGTCCAAAATACTTTTGGGCAGAAGCGATGAACACAGCTTATTATGTGTCGAATAGGGTGAATGTTAGATCCAATTTGAATAAGATATGTTATAAGATCATTATGGTTAGGACACCCAACCTTTCTAATCTCCATGTCTTTGGTTGTAAAGTTTTCATTCTAAATATTGGGAAATCACTCTTAAAAAAATTTGACCCAAAATCTGATAAAGGAGTATTCTTAGGATATTGAAGTCTAGGAAAATCCTTTAGAGTATTTAATATGTAGATATTGGTGGTGGCAGAGAAAACTCATACAGTGTTTAATGAATCTAATTCTGAGAAGTATAGAGTTGAGGAAGAATAAGAAGTATGTGAGATTACGCAAGGAGTAGAAACTACAAATTTGGAGGAAATGATAGAACATCAAAATACTTTGCTTAGAGATTGGAGATATTCTTTGAGTTATCCTAAAGAATTGATCTTAGGAGACCCTTATGAAGGTGTTGAAATTAGACAAGAATTTAGAAAACAAGTTAACCATTATGTCTTCATCTCAATGACTGAACCCACCAACATCAATCAAGCCCTTTCTAATGAATTCTATATCCTGGTGATACAAGAGGAACTGAACCAATTTGTTTGAAATGATATCTGAGAGCTAGTAGAAAAACCTAAGGATTAAAGTAGTATGAACCAAATGGGTCTTTAAGAATAAAATGAATTATTCTAGTGTGGTGGTTAGGAATAAGGAAAGATTGATAGCTAAGAAGTATAATCAAATAGAAAGGATAAATTTTGAGGAGACTTTTGCCTATATAGCTAGATTAGAAGCAATTAGAGTGCTACTATCCTTTTCCTATTATAAGAAATTTAAGCTTTTCCAAATAGATGTAAAGAGTGCCTTTTTAAATGGGATAATAAAAGAAGATTTGTTTATAGAGCAACAACCAGGCTTTGAGAGTTTTTAATTTCCAAATCATATTTTTAAATTAAAAAAGACTTTATATGGAATAAAATAGATACCGAGTACATGGTATGAAAGGCTTACCACACTCCTACTATAAAGGAAGTTTGTTAAGGAGACTGTAGACACCACCCTTTTTTTAGGAGAGTAGGAGATGAATTACTCATTATTTAGATATATGTTGATGAAATACTTTTTGAATCTTCTGATAAAAATTTATGTAACGATTTTTCTAAAATAATGAGAAAGAAGTTTGAGATGAGTATAATGAGAGAATTATCCTACTTTTTAGGGTTTAGCATAAGTTAAATAGATGATGGAATCTTTCTTAATCAATCAAAGTACATTAAGGACATCTTGAAGAAATATGAAATGGATAAAGCCAAGCTAATAAAAACTCCCTTATATATTCAATTAGATTAAGACTCAAATGGAAAATCTGTTGATCAAAAGAAATATATATGAATAATTGGATTACTCCTTTACTTGATAGCTAATAGACCTGATCTAATGTTTAGTGTTTGCCTTTATATTTGGTTTTAAGATGATCCCAATGAGTTTCACCTAACAATAGTTAAGAAAATCCTTAGATATCTCTTATGACCCAAAAACTTAAGAATTTGATATCCCAGGCATATCACTTCTTTTGAGATTATAGGATATTATGATAAAGACTTTGTAGGATGAAGGGTGGATAGAAAGAGCACCTATGGAATATGCTAATTTATAGGACATTCCTTAGTCTCCTAACCCAGCAGAAAACAAAACTCTATTATACTTTTCACTACTGAAGCTAAATACATAGCCTTAGGAAGTTGTGTGGTCTAAGTCCTTTGGTTAAAGGAACAGATTTTTTATTTAGGATTACATGTATGCACAATGTTAATTCTATGTGATAACACTAGTGCCATCTATATTTCTAAAAATACTATCCAATATTCTAGAACCAAACACATTAATATAAGACATCACTTTATTAGGGACCATGTTACTAAAGGAGACATTGAGCTACACCATATAGCAACTAAAAATAAACTAGCTAACATCTTCACTAAACCAATGGCCTATGAAACTTTCAACATCTTAAGGATCAGACTAGGTGTTATAGACATAAATGGATGAGGTTGTTGATTATTGAACTCTAATATTTCTATTTTCCGATCCTACTTTTATTTTTGTTTGCATGATTATTTCTATCTATGTGTTCCTATTTTCCATTTTTTCGATGTTATGTTATTTTTCACTTCTGTTTTATTTTATTGATTATTGATGGAATGGCATTTTTTTCTTGCTTTTGTTTTTAAAAATATGTAATCAATGACTAACATCCCTAAATCAATTAAAGGAAGAAACACTATTGATTATTTACCTTCCTCTAACTCCTTTAGTGATGTATTTTTCTTTTATAAAGAAAAATCTATTTCAAATTAATAATTGGACTTTAAAATTAAGATCTTTTCTATCTTCCTATAGTAATCTATCACATATAAATAATATTCAAAGTCATTAAATCACTTCCAAGATTTCTTGATCATGTTATTGCATTTATCATATGAATATGATTATGTATTATGGTTTATTCCTCCTTATAATAAAGAGTAAGTTTTTCTTCTCTATTATCTGAAAGATATTCTCATAATTGAGATTCTTTAATGGTTTTGAAAGGGAGCTAGCTCGTAAAAAAAGACAAGAGGCACAAAATGAGCCTAAAGAAACTAAAAAGATGCACAATAATTGCCAAAAAAAATTTAAAAGATACACACAGTATATAAAAAATCAAAAGATATGCAAAGTGCACCAAACAATTGACAAGCGGCATAAAATGAGCCCACAAAAAATAAGCTTCCTTCTCTTCCAAACCTTTAAATCTTAGAAGAATTTATATGTCGCTATATATCTTCAATCACTTAATTTTTGAAACTCTTGATTCTGACTAATTACTTTGCTATATTATTCTATCAGATATTTTTTTTGGAATGAAGTTTTAAATGGATCACTATTCTTATCTGATTATTTTTAATTAGATCTTCATTTTCAAAAGATGTTTGCCTTATAAGAAGTCTGAGCTGGGGTTAAGAGTATCAGTTATTCTACCATTTTTTAGATTTCAACGATGTTAATTCATTTTTTAAAAAATTTTAATCCAATCACAAGGGAAATTTATCATTGCCTGGTATTGATTGAAAAATATTGTGTGATGTTTTGTATTATTTTTGTTTTATGTTTGGTTTAGTAGTTATTTTTCTATTTCCTCTTTTTTGTGATATCAAAAAGGGGAGTAGTGCAAGTGTTGTATCATTTGTATCATTTGCAATTTGATTTGCTTTACTTATATTATTCTCCTTTATCATTTGCAATAAATATATTTGAAATGTTCCAACAACAATGTTTGTCATCATCAAAAAGGGGGAGATTATTATAGAACTGGACCCAATTACTGTGATTTTGATGATAACAGACATTTGTGTTCCTTGACTACTGCCATTCATGCATACTATTTTATGTTCCTAGCTCACTAGCCTTTCATGTGCACAAGTTCGTTTGTAACATCAATCAACTCAAGATAAGGAATATTAGAATTGAGTTAGTGTGTAATTTCTATTTCAATACATTATTTACCTTTTCTTGAGTTAAATGTACCTTGGTGGATCCTGAAGCTAAGTAACCTTACATACACATACTCAGGAGGAGAATTTTAGTGAGTTAGTGTTTTTCTATTTTTGATCATATATATCATCCTGGACGATCAGTCAAGAACAAAAACCCTAATTAGAGCATTTGGGTCATGTAAACTTGCTTAAGAAAATTATCCTAGATAATACTCCCATTATCCTAGATAATATGCTCAAATCAGAAATACTCAGCAGCCAAACTCATTTAGGCTAGATTTTATTTTTAGAATTTTGTTCTAATCCTATATGATGATTATATATCATTCTGGATAATTCATTACAATCATGCCTAAATTAGTCATGTGATTAAGAAATGTATTTAATGTTAGATTGATCAATTATATCATCATGGATAATTATTAAGAAAAACCTTAGTCTTCTCCTAAATCACCGAGATGTCCCGAACTATCTACTGGCCAATCAATTATAATTTTTCATCATCTAGCTATATCTCTTGAACAACCTAAACTATCTGCTTGATATTATTTATTGATTTTGAACTAGTCGTACAGGATGATCCAAGCATCATCCTAGATGTTCAATTATATTTCTTCATCATCCAATATATATCTCCTATACATCCTAAAGTATAGATGATATGTATAAATTTTAACTAATTATACAAGATAATGTCCACATCATCCTTGATTATTAGAATAAATAATATGTTCTAATTGTACAATAGACCCACATCGTCCTAGTTGGAAGGGATAAATTACATTAATCATACAAGATGATTTTTCGATCGTCTTGGATGATCTTTGATGGCAAGTTGAAAATTAGGACAATTTTTAAGGCCTTTTTTATAAGATCTATAAATTAGTAATGAGAGGAACTTTTGATGGTATCGTGACCTGAGAAAGCTCAGAGAAGGAGAGGGAGAGCTTGTGAGAGGGAGAGAAAGAATCTTATGAGTGGGAATTTGTGAGGTGTTCACAAAGGTAGCTCCAAGCAAGGATTCGAGTCATCTTCTCCAATCATCATCCTTGGCTCCTTGGTGGCTCTAAGAAGGTCTTTGTTTAGCATTATATTAAGGTTCTCTTCCTACTTCAGGAGGAAGTAAAAGGAGTTGTGGTTCTTTACCTGCTTTAGGAGGAAGCAAAATGAGTCAAGGTTCTTTGCCTCACATGGGATGGTGAAAAGAGTTTGTAACATTTTCTCCGCCTTTCTGTGGGAGCAAAAGGAGAGACACTGTGGTTTAGTGCAATACTTGAAGGAAAGGCTCTGGGGAGTGGACTTATGTTAAATTGACTGAACCATTAAAAAATCTGGTGTATTCTTTTTAGTTTATTCCTATATTTTATTTTTCACATTTTAATTTTTGTTGTTACTTTTGTGGTTTAAATCTATGATTTTTTTAGTTAATAGCTTCTTCATCAAGGGTAGATCTTGTTTGTATTAAAATATTCAAAAAAAATTTTGTTTGTTTAAGAATTTTTTAAAACTGCCAATGCACCCCCCCCCCCCCTGGTTAGCATAAGGTTAATTCATAAGGACTTAACAACCCTAACAAACTTTCAGAGGTAACACATGTAAGTATAACACTAGTAAGACTAATGGAGATAGTAGCAGTAGTTTAATGAAGATAGAGTGTCATTTCATCGATATATTTAGCAACTTAAAGACTATATACAAACCTTCTAGATCACGATCATGGTCCTTCAATTGCATGAATATATATGTGTGTGCTTGTACTTCTATTTTTATATAATGTATGTTATATTTTTTTAAAATATTTTCTTCATATTTTGTTTATTTTCTTCTTTTTGAGATATAAAAAATGGATAATATTGTGGTTGAATTATATATTTGTTTTTCTTTCATAGTGTTATTTCCTTTTTATGTCTATATTTTTGCATTTTTAATTTTATTATATGTATACATTTTTATTCATCAAATGGTGCCTAAGATGTTGCATGCATGAAGCTACATAATTCATAAATTAACTTTTTCATTTTTTTACTGATTGTTATTTTTATGTGTAGTAATTAGAAAAAAAGCAGACACACACACACACACTAATATTATTTAAATCTTAAATTAAAAATTAAAAAAAAAAGAAATTAACATAAATTAATCAAAACTATTTATAATAAATGATAAAAATTTATTAGAAAATTTAATTTCATTTTTATTATTGCAGGCAATATTATTTTATAATAAGTATGGGGGGACTAAAAATTTAGCTAATCATAGTGTACAATATGGATCATTTCATATAATCAGGATTATTTCAAAAGTTCAAATGACCTAAATAATTACTCCAATTAGATTAAAGTAAAATTTGAACTAGTTGTAATGATGAATGTAAACCATATGATATGATAAATATTTTGAAATAATACAATTAAGAAAATAGAATTATAAACTTGTGAAACATGATTCATGTTGAATTCATCCGACCATATGATATTGATCATATTGAAAAATTTAACAAAACTCTATTTCTTTTATTGAATTAGACTTTTTTCCAAATAAAATATAGCATAAATATTTTTTTTAACCCTAAATCATGTGTGACAATTGACAAAGTTTTGAAATTAGTTAAAGATGTGGGTGGGATGAATTCTTAATGTCAAAATACTTTCCCTTTATTTAAAAAGTTAAATATTTTTTTAGTATCTTTTTCTCTTCTACCATCTCCTACCCCCCGCCCTCCAATCCCCCCCCCCTATTGTATGATATCACTTCGTACAGGATGATCTGGTCAGTTATTTTGCCCGACAAGCAGTTGAAAAATAGAAATGAAAATATTTTTTCTATATATGGATCGTACGGGATGATCCTAGCTTCATACAAGGATGAACGTCTTGGGTCTATTTTCGCACGAAGATTGTATGGGATGATCCTAGCTTCATACAAGGATGAACGTCTCAGGTCGATTCTCACATGAAGATTGTACAAGACGATCCCAGCTTCGTACAAGGATGAATGTCTCGGGTTCATTCTCGCACAAATTTTTTTTTCTAAGTATGGATCATACGGGATGATTTTAGTTTCATATAAGGACAAACATCTCTGATCTGTTATCGCTCATTTCATCCCAATGTTTCATATAGATGAATTTTGAAATTTTCTAACTGTTCATCCCGGACGAACTTGGTTTATAACGGACGATGATCGGGTACAAAATAATTTCATACCAATTCACAATAGGTTCATACGTAACATTATTTGAATTATTTGTATGTATGAATATACAATCGTACTGTACGATCGTATGTGCTCAAAATTGAAAAAATTCAGTTTTATGGATGGTTTTTCATGTCTTTTGTATAAAAGGACCATTAAAAATTGATGTTAATATCTTTTTTTTTTTAATCTTTGCTTCATGATTTTTCAAGGGAAATTGAAGGAGATAGTATGAAAGAGTGTTTGAGAGAGATTTCTTATTAGTGGAGTGTGAAGGGTTCACAAGGTTACTTAAAGATAAGGATCTCTGTGTGATTTGTGTTTTTCACTCTTTCTCTTGTCTTTCTAGATTGTTCGTGAGAAGATATTTAAAGAAGATTCGGTTCTCAGCTGACACTTGAAGAGTGTAAATAGCTGACGATTCTCTTCCGACACTTGGAGAGTGTGAAAGGACGATGGTTCTCTACTAACACTTGGAGTGTGTGAACAGTCGAATGTACTTTGCCTACACTTGGGGGGTGTTAAAGGATGATGGTTCTCTGCCAACACTTGGAGTGTGTGAACAGCCGAAGGTACTCTGCCTACACTTGGAGGGTGTGAAAGGATGAAGGTTCTCTGCCTACACTTGGAGGGTGTGAAAGGAAGATGGTTCTCTGCCACACCGGGGATTGGTGAAAGAGAGTTTTGTAAAGGCTTCTCTACCTTGCTGTGGGGGCAAAAGGAGGGTCACTTTTGGTAATAGTGCAATAATTAGAGAGGGAGTCTTCAAGGATTGGATGTAGCTCGTGTTTGACAGAACCACTATAAATATTTGTGTCATTTAAATTTTCACTGCTTACTTACTGCAATTTTAATTGTGGTTGAAATTTTTGCTTTCAAATAACTTCAATTAACTTGCTACGAATCATTAACTGATTTGAAATTTTAAAATCTAAGAGAACATTTAAAATTATCAATTCACCACCCCCCCCCCCCCCCCCCCCCCCCCCCCACCTTCTTAGTTAGCCTCCCCCGTTCTTGGTTAGCCTTGGGACATAAGCTTAGGTTTAACAACCTATTTAATTTAAGATTCAACATATTATGAAATATTGATATATAAAGTGATGTGTGAGAACCTATCAAAAGCTTTATGAAAGCTATATGACATGTAGATCGAGGTGCCTAAAAGACATGGAAATGTGCACAATCAAGGAGAATCATAACCTCCCTACTTATGCTTAGAAAGCTATAAAACATTCTTCTTCTTTTTTATCAAACTGAAGAATGCAACATACTGAGTTTATTTTTGACATCTTTAAAGTCATGGTCTTAAGATTTGCGGGGGAAAAGAAGTATTGGCAAATTGTGCTAGATGTATAAAGATTCTATGCAAATGATAATATTTAACTCCATTCAAATACATTTGTGAAAGAGAGAGTATAACTTCACTTCATATGTGAACGCCTTAAAACTTTGCTTCAATCATCCATAAATTTCAATGAAGATATAACATATTTCAAATTTCTCAAGTGATTTTAATAATGACAAAATCTTTGGTATTTATATATTAAACATAAAGTCTTGATTTAAATAACACTATTATCTCTCAGAGATATTGGAGGGCCTAGAATTTATTAAATGAGTAAGTAAAACATATTAAAAAATAATTTAAGTTTCTCTCAAATCCTGATTTTTTTAGTTTAACTTTAAATAATTATAGATTATTCAAGCAAATAATCTGAGTTCAAATTACCATAATGCAAGGTATGATGACATTGATTTGTTAGAACACTTGATCAAGACCTCTTGGAATGAGACATACAGTCAAGGCAATATCGACAAAACCAATCTTCTAACATTGTGATGAAACTAGTTAAAGTTTTTTTAATATTTTTCCAACCATATTGTCACAAATAAAATATGATGAGAAAAAAATGTGTTATGCATCCCAAAATAATGCATGAAATTATATGAATGCCTTTCAAGCCATATGGCATAATAATAGATGCAATAAAAATTCGCAAATATGGTTTGATTCAGGTTCACAATTCAATGCATGCATATAAGAGATTTAGAGACTATTTATATACAGGATTTAAGCAAGATTTTAATGGGTTTTAGTTTAAATCTTACTAAACAGTGAAACAATTTTAAATCCTTCAAAAATTTTGAATTTCATTTCTCTTTATTTTCCTTAAAATCTACCAAGAAAAAAAAATCATTATTTTAAATTCTATAAAAATTTTAAATGTCTCACTACCTTCAAGGAGATATGGTGTCAGTAGCTAGGCAGCGGCTTGGAAGGAGGCAAAAAGCTAGTGGTGGCTACTAGGTCGACGACGGTTGGGCTAGCAGCCAACGCTCAAAAGGAGGTGATTTGTCAGGCGAGCGAGAGTTTGTAGAGTTACTGCACATGTGTGGAAGAAAACAATGTGTTCTAAGATGAAATGAGATGGAGAGAGTTGTGTTCTTTCCTTTTATTTTTGCTTGCTTTATTATTTTGGCTAAGATAGGTGATGTGAGATGGGGGCTACCCATCAAGTATATGTCTTACTCTAATATCTTTGGTTGCTAAAATAAACGTTTGGGGAAGAGTAATAGGTAGCCCATTAATTAGATGAGGTGAAAGAAAGAGATAAGATATGATAAGTCCTAGAATAGCATATAGTATAAATTTATATACAATTATATGAGTTTATTAAATATATATACAAGCATGTATATTTTAATCAATTTGCTACAATTAAACATAAAATTATATATGATATAAACAATAACATACTTAATCCCATGACACATGTTAAAACAAGCCCTATTTGAGTACGAACATGCTCATTTGAAGGGTCTCGATGATTCAAACACACCCGCCAAGTGTGTTTTGCGAAAAACAACCCAATAACAACTTTTCACATAGGCAAATTTCATACAAATGAAACTCTACAAGCATGGAAATATATGAAAACATGGACGAATCACCATTACACTTATCACATGCCTCCCCGAATATAATGGCAAATGCATTGCAACTCACAGAAGCCAATTTGAAGTATGATGACGAATCGAGATGACCACGAATGACTCAAACTATTGTCACACATAGTCACATAATAGACTCATATATCCAACTCGTTCGATGGCTCCTAAGGCAAACGATAGTCGCGATTAAATGAGGAATAACCCACTAAATGTGAAGGTAGGTCCAAGAAGATGTGCGCTATGAATGATGTCAATATACACACACTAACCTCTTAGAAATGTTATCTTATTCTGAAATATCTTGTAATATAAAAAAATAAAAAATTTCTCTCAATTTTTATTAAAAAAAAATTATTTTAAGTTCAATAATTTTCTTATTATGGTTTAAAATTACATACTAATTAAATTCCACCATGCACACAGCCCAAGCTGTGTTTATACACCTCATAAATTAGGTCAAATTTGTCAAACTAACCTTAACAAATAAATTGGGTAAAAATGGCTAGCTAAACCAATCTGCTTATCAAATGGCCAATTAAGGCTAATTTATTTGTTCTTATGTTAACTTTTTTTAAAGTAATTTGAAGAATAATTTTTGAAAATTTAATTAAAATTTATTAAAAATTTTCCTAATGTTCAAATTGGGTTAAATGGTTCAATTTAAATTTACTAAAAGTCAATTTTCCATCAATTGATTATTATTAACTTATTGGGATATATCCAAAGGGTTGGCTAGTGGAAAATTTTCCATTCTTAGGGTTTGGTTTTGCATTGATTTAATAGTCTTATTAGGTTAAAGTAGGGTTTCAAAGGGTCTATCATATTCCAATAGGCAACTATAGTTATTTTACCTATAACTTGATGACTTAAACCCTATGAAAGAAATTTTGTCCATGTGATAGGGTCACTTAGTTAAAATCACCGAAAGCCATTAAGGATTCTAGAGTATAATGGCTTGTTTAATTATTAGTAAGACCTATACAAATTTGAAGTGGATCCAATTTTTGCATCATCAATTCTTTCTACTGAGAGAAGTTAGGTTTAATCAAGAAAGAAGTCTACCTTAGTTCTAGTTAATGGAAAACCTATTAGAAAAATATTGAATTGCATGCAAAATTATATAATTAAGTACTGCATTTAAAATTACTTGAACATCTAATGGGATTATATAGTCATTCTAGAATCTCTTCTTTTTTTTTTTAGAAAAAAAAAACATAATTTTATTCGAAGAAAAAAAAGGTGTCCAACATCTAGAGGCAACAGCCCGTGACACAAAACAGTAAAATCCAATGGAAACAAAATATCATAATAGGCAATGAAAGGGGACTCAGGAATGGAGGCCTCCAACACCAACCTCGCAGCCAAGCACAGACCATCCGTAGCTATATGAATGCAGACCGTTCTCCACCAAGCAACAAAATGAGGCACCCAGGTTGCCAACCAACCATGCAAACAAGGGGAAGCCGGGGGCCTCCTCACCATCGTCCAGCAAATCAACAAAAATTAGCGATGAAATAGCAAAAACCAAGCAACAAATCCTATTTCTTCTTGCCTTTACTTTTATACTTTTTCCACTCTCATTAAGAAGATTATGAATGGCAGCACTATCAAACCTATCCTCCTCAAATTCATGAAGATCCGCTTCCTCCCCACAAGAGGAAAAAGAAAAGGTGTTGCGTATCTATTTTTTAGAAATCAAATTTTGATGATAGCAAACACTTCGGTTTTACTATGACTGCCTTGCCTACTAAAATTTTAGGTCCACAGGATCAAGATTGCAACTTGAAGTAGCTCAAGATTGGGTAGACTAGGATTGAGTCAATTTTGTAAACCTTTTTCCTTCTTGAGTCTATTTGTAATAAATGTGGTCCTTGATGCTAAGTAACCTTGCACATACACACTTAGGGGAATTTTTCTATCAAGACTTAAAGTTCTCTATTTTGTGTACATCATCCAGGATGATCACCATATCGTCTTAGACGATCAGACTAAAAATAGAAACCCTAATTAGGGCATCCTTATTAAGGTAGCCGTCATTAATCACATCGTCCTGGATGATATTATATCGTCCGAGATGATATGCTCAAATCAGAAAGAATTAGCTACCAGATCAATTAAGACATGAAATATTTTTTGACTTCATCCAGGATGATATCTTGGACGATGCAGTACAATCATGCCTAAATTAATATGATGATTAAGAAAAGCAATTAAGGCTGATTGATACGATCACATCATCCAGGATGATCGCAGGATCATCTAGGACAATCAGTTCAAAAAACCTTAGTTGTCCCTGGACGATCACTTATCATACATCATGTATTCAGGGCGATGTTCTGGATGATTTTCATGATTTTGAAATAATCGTCTGGGATCATACCCAATCATCCTGAATGATCAAGCTATTTTTCAATCGTCTAGGACCCCAAACCAGTGCGATGGTCTTGATGAAATTCTAAAATTTGAACTAAACGTCCAGGATGACATACCTTCATCCTGGATGATATGAACAAATTCCTTTTGATCGCCTTAGATCGTGCTGGCTTATAGGCTTAAATTGCACTAATCTTCCTAGATGATATTTATATCATCCTGGATGATAAAGTCGGCAAGTTGTAATTAATGAGATATTTCGAAGCTCTTCTATTTAAGAGCTCTTGTTATACCTTTTAGGGTATCTTTTGCTGCTGTCTTGACCTGGGAGAGCCAAGAGGAGAGGGAGAGATTTGTGAGGGGGAGTTTATGAGAGGATTTCACAAAGGTTGCTGCAAGCAAGGTTCCAAATTGTCTTCTCCGATTGTCGTCTCTTATCCTTGGGGGATCAAGGGAGGTCTACTTTAGCAAATGGTCAAGGTTTTCTGCCTACTTAAGGTAGAAGCAAAAGGAGTCAGTTCTCTGCCGCACTGTGTCCGTGAAAAGGAGTTTTTATAAGGGCTTCTCCACCTTGCTGTGGGAGAAAAAGGAGAGTCACTGAGTTTAGTACAATACTCGGAGGGCACCTCCGGGGAGTGGACGTAGGTCGTGTTAATCGAACAACTATAAATCTTTGTGTTCTTTTATTTTCCTTTCGCATTTATTTTTTCTGCCCTTTGATTATCATTGTGGTGAATTTTGGTTTAAGTTTTGAGTTTTTATTCAAAGAATTTTTAAAACACTAATTCACCCCCCTCTTGGTTAACCTCGGGCTTGTTCATAAGGGCTTAACATCCCTAATGAACTTTCAAGTGGTATCAGGGTGGGATTCATAAAAACAAAGTTTGAAAACTTTTTGAATTTTGATCCATGGCTAACAATGGTAATCGTAATATTGCGGAAGGATATTCTATTACCCGACCACTTTTATTTGATAATATCCCTTTTGATTTTTGAAAAACTCGCATGTCTACGTTTTTACAATCAATTGATTATCACGTGTGGATACTTGTTAAGGATGGTTATACACCTTCAATTTGTAAATTTAATGGCATTACTGTTCCACTTCCTTTTACTGATAGACTCTCGATGATAGGGATTTAGCACAACTTAATGCAAAATGTTTTAATTGTTTTTTCTGTGCTTTAAAATCTGAAGATTACATGCGTGTTTCAACTTGCAAAACTGGTAAAAAATTTGGGATCAATTGTGTAATACTTACGAAGGAACTAATGAAGTCAAGCAATGTCGATTGAATATTCTTTTGCATGATTACGAACTTTTTTATATGAAACTTTCTGAATTAATTTTTGAAATGTATAAGATTTACTCAAATTGTAACTTTTTTGCATGACTTAGGAAGAGAACTCACTAACTATGAAAAGGTGAATAAAATTTTGAGATGCTTACCTTCCTCTTTTAATGCTAAAATCACTGCAATTATTGAATCTAAAGATTTTAATACTTATTCGAATGATAACTTACTTGGCCCACTCACTGCTTATGAGCAAGAGGGGAATCAAAGAAATCTTGATGTGGGTGCGAAAAAGAAAGAGAGAATTATGGCACTGAAGGCCAACAACACTGCTACTGATTCTTCTGGGTCTGAAAGTGATGACGTTGCCTTAATTACAAAGAAATTTAAAAGCTTTCTACGGAAGAAGCAAAAGAACCATCAAAAGTGGAATAAAGGTAAGGGAAATAAAAATTTTAAGAGTTATAATGATATGATTTATTTTCAATGCAGGAATCCAGGATATGTTAAAGCTGATTGCCCTTCACTTAAGTCTCACCCAAGAAAGGAAAAGGGTGAGGAAAAACCCAAGTTAAAGAAGGGCAAGAAGAGATTCCAAAAGGCATTCTGGGCAGATTCTACATCAGACTCCTCTGAGACTGAACTTGAAGAGGAGACAACAAACTTGTGCTTAATGGCAGATGATCATCATGGTCAAGCTGACTAAGAAGATGTATGTGAACTAACTTATGAGCAACTACTTGAAGTTTCAGAAAAAATTTATGCATCAAATAGGAAACATAAGAAAACCCCATGCCAGCCTGAAATTAGAATTTTTAAATTTACAAAAAAAAAGCATGAAATTCTTCTTAAAGATCACTCTATAATTGATAGAAATCACATGTATTTATTTGATGAGTTTGATGCATTAAACAAAAAGCATGTTGAATTATCTGATGCATATGATTCCTTAAAATTATCTCATGCTGAGTTAGAAAAGGAATTTAAAAATTAGAAATTCTAAAAAACTTTTGAAAATAAAAAAACCATTAATGCATACATCATATAAAAAGATGCATCACCATAGATTATTACAGCTTTTTTCTGGAGTTAGATATTTTTCATGTGGCATATTAGAACACATACCACACACTTGCACCATTCATCGTAATACACATTGGTATGGAGACCCAAATTGCATGATTCACAGCATAGCACACTTGCATTTCATTCTACTTTCCATAAGAAGGAACCCAAACATGTTTTGGTTCCTAAATAAACATTTGATACTTTTGTAAGCAAGATCTCACAAAAGGCCTCATGAGAGCATGTGGTACTTGGACAGCGAATGCTCTCGACATATGACTGGCAATTCCAATCAATTCATTTTGCTGGAGACCAGGACGGGAGACAAGGTTACTCTTGGAGATAACACCACCAGGAAGGTGGTATGCTCAGGTATAATTGGAAATTCTAAGAACCTTTTGATTGAAAATATTTTCTTGTAGATGGATTGAAACACAACTTACTCAACATTAGTCAGCTTTATAATAAGTGTTTCATCATAAAATTTTTGGAAAATTCATGCATTATCAACTTAAATAATAACACTATTTTGTAGGAAAAATGGATCAATAATGTTTACATGCTTGATTTAAATAATATTGAATGCGCTGCTTCATTTTGCTTAAAAACTGCTGGTGATGATTCATGGTTGTGGCACAGAAGATTATGTCATGCCACTATAAAAACTCTTAGGAAAGTGACCTAGAAAGACCTAGTTATAGGTGTCCCCAGCTTAAGTTTTCAAAAGACCACATTTGTGATGCCTACCAATTAGGAAAGCAAGTTCAATCCACTTTTCACTCCATTAAAGTCATTAGCACCTCTAGACCTTTAGAAGTCCTTCACATGGATTAATTTGGACCCATTAGTATTACCAGCTTAGGAGAAAAAGTCTATGGTTTTGTGATTATCGATGACTACTCAAGGTTCACTTGGATTAGATTTTTGTCACACAAGAGTGGGTCTTCTGATGAGTTTAGAGCCTTCTTCACTTGGATTTAGAAAAAGCTAGGTTGTGAGATCTTTACCATCCATAGTGACAATGAGAGAGAGTTTGAAAATGAGATATTTGGAGACTTTTATGATGATAAGGAGATTAGCCACAACTTCTCAGCTCCTATGACTCCTCAGCAGAATGGGGTAGTTGAAAGGAATAATCGAACCTTAGTGGAAGCGGCTAGAGCCATGCTTGCAGAGTATTCACATCCAAAATATTTTTGGGCTGAAGTGGTTAACACAACTTGTTGTGTGTTGAATAGGGTGAATGTTAGAGCAAAACTAGATAAGACACCCTATGAGATCCTTAAGGGTAGAACACCCAATCTTTCTCACCTTCATATCTTTGGTTGTAAGGTTTTCATTCATAATAAAAGTAAGTCTTACTTAGGAAAATTTGACCCAAAATCTGATGGAGTGTTCTTAGTATATTCTAGTATTGTGAAGTCTTTTAGGGTGCCTAATAAGAGAATTTTGGTGGTGGAGGAGACTACTCATGTAGTGTTTGATGAATATGATCCTAGGAAGCCTAGTGTTGAGGATAATGATGATGTTGGAGAGATTACCACTGGAGTAGAAAATTTGGAGAAGAGGATAGAGCCCCAAAACACTAAAGGGTAGGAGAGATTACCCAAGGAGTAAAAAATATAGATCTGAAGGAAAGGGTTGAACCTATACACACTTTTCCTATAGATTGGAAATACTCTTCAAGTCACCCTAAAGATCTAATCTTAGGAGACCCTTCTGAAGGTGTTAGGATTAGGCATGGACTTAGGAAGGAAGTGAACTACTCTACCTTTATCTTAATGACTAAACCCACCAACATCAATCAAGCCCTTTTTGATGAGTTTTGGATCTTAGCCATGTAGGAGGAGTTGAACCAATTTGTTAGGAATGATGTTTAGGAGCTTATAAAAATACCTAAGGGACTTTGTGTTTGTAGAACCAACCCTAGGTTTTGAGAGTTCCCAATTTCCAAATCATATTTTTAAATTAAAAAATACCTTATATGGATTAAAACAGGCACCCAGAGCTTGGTATGAGAGGCTTGGAACATTTTTACTAGAGAGAGAGTTTGTTAAGGAGAGTGTAGACACCACCCTTTTTCTGAGGAATGTATGAGATGATTTACTCATTGTTCAGATCTATGTCGATGATATACTTTTTAGATCTTCTGATAAGAGACTATGTGATAAGTTTTCTAAAATAATACATAGAGAATTTGAGATGAGTATAATGGAAGAGTTGTCCTATTTTTTAGGGTTTAGCATAAGATAATTAGATGATGGAACCTTTCTAAATCAATCTAAATACATACAGGACATCTTGAAGAAGTATGAAATGGATAAAGTCAAGCTAATTAATACTCCAATAACCTCCAGTGTTTAGTTGGATAAGGACCCAAATGGAAAGTCTATTGATCAAAAGAAGTACAAGAGGATGATTGGATATTTACTTTACCTGACTGCTAGTAGACCTGATATAATATTTAGTGTTTGTCTCTATGCTAGATTTCAAGCTGATCCTAAGGAACCTATCTGACTACAGTTAAGAGAATTTTTAGATACCTTTTAGGGACCTAAAACTTAGGAATCTGGTACCCTAGGCATAGCACTTCTTTTGAGATTATTGGATATTCTGATTTTGATTTTGTAGGATGTAAGGTGGATAGAAAAAGCACTTCTGAAACTTTTCAATTCATAAGATAGTATTTAATCTCCTGGACTAGTAGAAAGCAAAACTCTGTTGCACTTTCCACTGTTGAATATGAGTACATTGCTTTAGGAAGTTATGTGGCCCAAGTCTTTTGGTTGAAATAGCATGTACTGGATTTAGGATTACCAGTAAGTACGATCTCAATTCTTTGTGACAACACTAGTGCCACCTACATTTCTAAGAATCCTATCCAACATTCAAGGACTAAGCACATTGATATAAGGCATCCTTTATTAGAGACCATGTAACTAAGGGAGACATTGAGTTACACCATCTGGAAACTGAGAATCAACTGGCTGGCATTTTTATTAAGCCACTAGCCTTCGACACTTTTAGCACTTTAAGGACCAGATTGGGTGTGATTGACATTAATGCATGAACTTAATTTCTACTGATTTCTTATATGTTATCTACTATTTATTTTTACTTCATGCCTAAATTAATTTGATGATTAAGGAAAGTAATTAAAGCTTAATTGATATGATCATATCATCCAAGATAATCATAGGATCATCCAGGATGATCAGTTCAAAAACCTTAGTTGTCCATGGACGATCACTTATCGTACATCATTTATTAATGGCGATTTTCTGGACAATTTTCCCGATTTTGAACTAATCGTCTGGGACGATACCCGATCGTCCTGGACAATCAAGCTATTTTTCAATCGTCCAAAATCCCCAACTAGTGTGATGGTCTGGATGAATTTTGCAATTTGAATAAATCGTCCAGGATGATATACCATCATCTTGGATGGTATGAACAATTCCTTTTGATCGCCTTAGATCATCTCGACTGATTAGGCTTAAATTGTATTGATTGTCCTAGATGATATTTATATATTCCTGGATGATAAAGTCAATAAGTTGCAATTAATGAGCTATTCTGAAGTTCTCTTTTATTTAAGAGCTCTTGTCCTACCCTTTAGGATATCTTTTGTTGTTGTCTTGATTTGAGAGAGCCAAGAGGAGAGGGAGAGAGAGGGAGGAACTTATGAGGGGGAGTTTGTGAGTGGGTTTCACAAAGGTTGCTCCAAGCAAGGTTCCAAGTTATCTTCTTCGATCATCGTCTCTTGTCCTTGGGGGTTCAAGGGAGGTCTACTTCAGCAAATGGTCAAGGTTATATGCCTGCTTCAGGAGGAAGCAAAAGGAGTCGGTTCTCTATCGCACCGGGGTCGATGGAAATGAGGTTTTGTAAGGGCTTCTCCACCTTACTGTGGGAGCAAAAGGAGAGTCACTGAGTTTATTGCAATACTCAGAGGGCACCTCCGAGGAGTGGACGTAGGTCGTATTGACCGAACCACTATAAATCTTTGTGTTCTTTTGTTTTGCTTTTACATTTATTTTTTCTGCACTTTGATTATCATTTTGGTGAATTTTGGTTTAAGGTTTGAGTTTTTTATTGAAAGAATTTTTAAAACACCAATTCACCCCATTTTTTAAAAAAACCCATTTCCCCCCCCCCCCCCCCCTTCTTGGTTAGCCTCGGGCTTGTTCATAAGGGCTTTATTTTTATAGTTTTTTCTTTGTTTCTTTTTGTAGTTGTTTTTGTTGCTTTATTTTTCATATGCTTTAAGTTGATTTTCTAATCATCGCTGAATTGATATCTTATGTCTTATTTTTGAAAATTTGTAGTTAATGTTTTACATCTCTTAATCTGTTAAAGGGTAAAAATACCGGTAATTGTGTCTCTTTTTCTAACCTATTTTAGTGGTATAATTTTTTTCTAAACAAAAGTCTATCTCAAATTAATAATTGGATTTTGCAATTGATATCTTTTCTACCTTGCTACAGTAATCTAGCTTATATTTATAATGATCAAAGTCTTTATGTTACTTCAAGATTTTTCGTTATTCTGTCATTGCATTTCTCATATGATTTTTTATTCTGATTTGTGGTATATTCTTCCCTATATTAGAGAGTGAGTTTTTCTTCTCTAATATCTAGAAGATATACTCACAACTAAGAATATTTAAGAGTTTTTGAAAGAGAATCAAGCTTGCAAAATTTTTTAAAAAAGTGGCCAATAATGCTAAAAATAAAAGATGCTCAATGACGCCAAATTGAAAAAAATACACAAAGTGTATAAAAAAAAAATCAAAAAATCAATCAAAAGATGCGCCATCAAAAGCAAGCTCTCTTTTCTTTTCCAACTCATAAAACTTAGAAGAATTCATGTATCACTTGAGACTTTCAAAGGTTTAATTTCGAACTTCACGATTGTGACAAACTACTTTGATATATTATTCTATAAGATATTTTTCTGAAACCAAGTCTTGAATGGATCTCTTTTTCCTTATCCAATTGATTTTTCTTAGATATGTCTTTTGATTTTAAAAGACGATTTTTTCCTAAAAGAAGTACAAGTTAAGGGTTAACATAATCGGATATTTTACCATTTTTTAGATTTTTGACGTTGTTTAATCATTGACTTACAAGTCCTTAAAATCAATCACATTGAGACTATGTCATATTCATTCCTTGATTAAAAAAAACTCTTTGCTTTTTGTTAGTTTTTATGTCTTTTTCGTATTTTATTCTTATCATTTTTAGTTGATTTTAAAGTTTTTGGATCTTCTCTGATCATCTCCATCCATTCTCTATTTTCCACTTTTTATCAATTTTCACGGACGATATTCATATAATCTTGGACGATCGGTTCAATTCTCTTAAAAAACACCCATCTACTGAATGTTCTGACCCTTCTCCTCTTTATCATCCTGTACGATTCCTTATCATCCTGGATGATCATATCGATATTTGATTCAATCCTCTGAGATCATCCTGGACTACCCTTTTACATCCTGAACGATGCTTTCTATAATGGTAATCGTCCCATATGATCCACTATTCATCCTGGATGATACACATGGAAATATGTTTAAAAGCCTTAAATTTTGCCGGTACAATCCATTATTGGTGATCGTCCCAGACGATCCACCTATTCATCCTAGATGATATATATGGCAGTGCATTTAAACATTTTAAATTTGGCCGATATGATCCATTATTGATCATCGTCCTGGGCGATCCACCTCATTGTCCTGGATGATATGCTTTTTCAATGGTCGTCCGGACTGTCACATCAGGATGATCGCCTGTGTCTAATCAGCCATAATTATTACACCAGATCATTCGGGACGATCATGTGATTGTCCTGGACGATCCATCCGATTCTTTATAAACTGAGCCCTTTCAGCATTTTCTTCGCACCATCTCTTTCTCCTTACTTTCTGCTTCCTATTTTCTTGCTATTTCAAAATAATGGTCAGAGGCAAGCGCACTCGCCACCCTCCTAGAAGTTCCTCGAGGGTACTCCGGACCCTTGATTGCTGGAGGAGGATGATCAAGCCGCCTACCAACACTACAAGGCGACCAGAATCACTATCTCCTGGTCCGTCAATCCAAACATCCTGTCTTAACTGATACTAGATTTATTTGCCCACATCTCCTTGTGCTTTCTTCTGACTCTTGCTGTACTGTTCAATTCTGAGTTACTCTTTGAGTTTTTCGCAAGTCTCTGTATGAATTCTAGTTTTACCTCTATTGGCTCGTATGTGAATCGAGATCACATATCAGGATTGTGCGGAGAATTTGTACCTTTCCACCATAGGGGATAAACTTCGCACCCTATGTCCTGACCTTGATTTTGACTGGACTATGGCCAACCTTTTTTTTGTAACTCAAATGCTCACTTTCACATGAGCGAGACTAACACCTTGCTCAAAGATGCCAGGACTGTCTAACATGTCCTTCACACTTCAATAATTCCAAAGGCTGGTGATCGTGTACACATTACTCCTCTTCTTTCGATCACCACCTTTTATATTTTAGCCCTTCGTAAATTCAATGCTACTGATCTGATCTTTCATTACATTGAGCTTTTTGACCACCATTTGTGACCCAAGACATAAGAGGAAGAAAAATCTAGCTTTAGGACATATCATTTCTTATGTCTTAGAAACCAAATACAACCTCCAATATTATGCTCCTCCCAATTTCCAGCCAGCCTTCTATTCCAACAATTCCTTCCATGTTCTTCATAGTACTCGTCTCCACCCAGGGCATGAGGAAGCTGAGGCAACTGAGGTGGCGGTGGCTCCCCCACCTATTTGAACGCCTGCTTTGCTTTGCCAGCACTCTTAGTAAGACAAGCTAGTGGAGCATTTCGACCAATGGGAAGCCCATTTCGACACTTTTGTTACTGCACAGAAGTAGCAACAGACTGAGGACTTAGCCCGCTTCGATGCCTACGTTACACATCAACAGCTACAACACGACCAGGACATGGCCCGCTTCAACGCCTAAATTGTTGCAAATCTATTTTCATGACTTTTGTTTTAATGATTGACAAATACTGTTGATTCTCTTGGACTGCTTGTTGCTTCTAACTTTTTAGGAATAAAAAATTGGACGAACAGACGAAGCCAGTTCAAAATTGCGTAGGTCTAGGGTTGATTCAGTCTGTACTTTGTTTTTCTCTTCTTGAGTCTACTTGTAATGGTCAAAGAGACTGATGCTAAGTAGCCCTACACATACACACTTGAGAGTCTTAGAATTTCTATTTTACTCATATCGGCTAGGACGATTTTTACATCGTCCTGGACGATCAGGCTTAAAACAGAAAGTCTAAATAAGGATTCTTATTTAAGGGAGCCGTCATTAACATATCGGCCTGGACGATACGTGTATCGGCCAGGATGATAAGCTCAAAATAGAAAGAAGTTTCCGCAATAGACAATGAAGGTGTACTATATTTTTAAATTAACGGCCAGGACGATCATTGATCATCCTGGACGATATTCACAAATTATGCCTTAATTGATCAGGAAATCAAGGGAGTAATTAAGGATGACTGATACAATCATATCGTCCTGGACGATCGCAAGATTGGCCAGGACAATCTAGTCAGAAACCTTAAGTTACTTCAGAACGATAATTATCGGCCAGCTCGTATCCAGTGCTATTCTCAGGACGATTTTCCCATGATTTGAACAGATCGGCCAGGACGATCAGAGATCGGCCTGGACGATCAAGCCAATTTTCAATCGTCCAGTTTTGCATCCAGGGCGATACTCTGGCCGATCTTCTGAGTTTTGTACTGATCGGCCAGGCCGATGTCCATATCGGTATGGACGATAAAGTCAGCAACTTGCAATTAATGAGCTCATTTGAAGCTCTTATATTTAAGAGCTCTTGTTCAACATTTTTAAAAACCTTTGGCTGCTGCCTTGACCTGAGAAGGCCTTGAGGAGAGAAAAAGGGAGAGAGGGAGAGAGAGAGAGGTTCTTGTGAGGGGGAGCTTGTGAGGGGATTCACAAGGGTTGCTTCAAGGATCGCTCTGCTTATTCTTCGTCTAGAGTTTCTCATCCGTGGAAGGGTCGGTAGAGGTAAGGAGTTAGCTTTTGGTTGTGGTTCTCTACCAGCTTCAGGAGGAAGCAAAAGGAGATAGGTTCTCTGCCTTGCCGGGGTGGCAAAAAGGAGGTTCTTGTGAGGGCTTCTCCGCCTAGCTGTGGGACTAAAGGAGAGTCACATTTTGAGCTTTTTGACCACCATTTGTGACCCAAGACATAAGAGGAAGAAAAATCTAGCTTTAGGACATATCATTTCTTATGTCTTAGAAACCAAATACAACCTCCAATATTATGCTCCTCCCAATTTCCAGCCAGCCTTCTATTCCAACAATTCCTTCCATGTTCTTCATAGTACTCGTCTCCACCCAGGGCATGAGGAAGCTGAGGCAACTGAGGTGGCGGTGGCTCCCCCACCTATTCGTACGCCTGCTTTGCTTTGCCAGCACTCTCAGTGAGGCGAGCTAGTGGAGCATTTCGACCAGTGGGAAGCCCATTTTGACACTTTTGTTACTGCACAGGAGTAGCAACACACTGAGGACTTAGCCCGCTTCGATTCCTATGTTACACATCAATAGCTACAACACGACCAGGATATGGCCCGCTTCGACGCCTACGTTGCACACCAGCAGCAGCAACACGACCAGGACATAGCCTGGTTTGGAGCACAGTTTGCCTCACTGTTCAGCTACTTTCAGCAGCCACCACCATTTCCTCCTTCCGATGATCAGGGGCCGTCATTTTTCTAGTTTTTTTATGCTAATTTTTCACTATAATTTGTTTATATTTTTTTGTTGTTTAGTTTCTATTCTGTTCTACTGGCCTCCTCCTTTTTTTGATGTCAAAAGGTGGAGTAGTCTGCTGTACTGTTTTGCCTTGTAGTTTTACTTACTTGATTTATGTCTTTTCCTTACACTGTTTCCACTGAATTGCCATAACTGCATATTTTGTTTTCCATCATCAAAAAGGGGGAGATTGTTGCGTATTTGTTTTTCAGAAATCAAAATTTGATGATAGAAAACACTTCTGTTTTACTACGACTGCCTTGCCTACTAACATTTTAGGTCCATAGGATTAAGACTGCAGTTTGAACCAGCTCAAGATTGGATAGACTAGGGTTGAGTCAATTTTATAAACCTTTTTTCCTTCTTGAGTCTATTTGTAATAAATGTGGTCCCTGATGCTAAGTAACCTTGCACACACACACTTGGGGGAATTTTTTTGTCAAGACTTAAAGTTTTCTATTTTGAGTACATCATCCAGGACAATCACCATATCATTCTAGACGATCAGACTAAAAATAGAAACCCTTATTAAGGCATTCTTGTTAAGGCAGTTGTCATTAATCACATCATCCTGGACGATGTTTTTATCATCTGGGACGATATGCTCAAATCAAAAAGAATCAGCTGCTATATCAATTAAGGCATGAAATATTTTTTGACATCATCCAGGACGATGTCCTGGACAATGAAGTACAATCATTCCCAAATTAATCTAATGATTAAGGAAAGTAATTAAGGCTTGATTAATACAATCACATCGTCTAGGATGATTGTAGGATCATCCAAGACAATCAGTTCAAAAACCTTAGTTGTCCCTGGACGATCACTTATCATACATCATCTATTCAGAATGATTTTTTGGATGATTTTCTCGATTTTGAACTAATCGTCCAGTATGATACCCGATCATCCTAGATGATCATGCTATTTTTTAATTATCCAGAACTCCCAACCAGTGCAATGGTCTGAACAAAATTCTGCAATTTGAACTAATTATCCAGGATGATATGAACAAATTCCTTCTGATCACCTTAGATTATCCTGGTTGTTTAGGCTTAAATTTCACTGATTATTATGGATGATAAAGTTAGCAAGTTGCAATTAATGAGCTTTACCAAAGCTCTTCTATTTAAGAGCTCTAGTTCTACCCTTTAGGGTATCTTTGGTGCTGTCTTGACCTAAGAGAGCCAAGAGGAGAGGGAGAGAGAGGGAGGAACTTGTGAGGGGGAGTTTGTGAGAGGATTTCACAAAGGCTGCTCCAATCAAGGTTCCAAGTTGTCTTCTCCGATCATCATCTCTTGCCCTTGGGGGTCCAAGGGAGGTCTACTTCAGCAAACGGTTAAGGTTCTCTGCCTGCTTCAGGAGGAAGCAAAAAGAGTCGGTTCTCTGCCGCACCGGGGTCAGTGGAAAGGAGGTTTTGTAAGGATTTATCTGCCTTACTGTGGGAGAAAAAGGAGAGTCACCTAGTTTAGTGCAATAGTCGAAGAGCACCTCCGGGGAGTAGACGTAGGTCGTGTTGACCGAATCACTATAAATCTTTATGTTCTTTTGTTTTACTTTCGCATTTATTTTTTCTGCACTTTGATTGTTGTTGTGGTGAATTTTGGTTTAAGGTTTGAGTTTTTGATTAAAAGAATTTTTAAAGCACCAATTCACCCCCTCTTAGTTACCCTCAAGCTTATTCATAAGGGCTTAACATCCCTAACGAACTTGCCAAAAGGAATCCTCCAAAATTAGCTAGTTAGTTTGAACCAAAATAGAGTTTTTCCCAGACTTAACCACATGATCTTTCATTTCCACATTGGACATAACAAAAATAGGTATATTAACAAAATTATCACTACCCTTAAAGCCAACATTGAAAGCAAAATCCGATAGATCATGAACCAACTTATTTGACACCAAATTAACATAAGAGAAGACAGAATCCTAATTTACTAGAATCATTTCATTACAAATAAGCAATTCCCGAATAGGAGAAATAGGAGAACCAAATGGCTCAGTGACTACACTAGCCAAACCGCATGGAACAGGGATAGTATCCACACAAGATGAAGCCAGTAAAACCATAATTCAATACACCAACATCACTTGCACCTAATCGAGAAGCCTGGGAAACCGGTTCGACCCCAAACTCAACAGAGTCCACCTGGGGTAAATTAGAATTAGCAATAGCAGGTGTAAGCCTTTCAAAAACCTCATCATTTCCAGCCAAATCAGCAGGACCTAAATCTACATCAACTGTAATATTCGAACAATCCTCCACCGCAAGAAACAACACAATAGGGGAAGGGGGAGAAAGATTAATCAAAGAAGGAATGTTAGAAGCCTTATTAAAAACCTTGTTAGGATTAGACAAATCCGCCAAAGGATGACAATTACCAACCTCATGACCAATACATTTATAGGAAGCACAAAAGGGAGGGAATTCATCCATAATAACTTGTTGAACATAGCCGAGTTTTTTAGGGCCTAGCCAAACCTTGTCTAGGTAGGATTTAGTTATATCTAGCTCAACTAAAATACGAGCAAAGGATGGCATGGAATCGATAAAAGTGGATGAATCAAATTTTAGAGGTTTTCCAAACAGCGAACCTAAACCATACAAAATATGGGGAGAGAAGAGGTAAGGTCATAATTGCGAAAATGAAACCCAAATCGGGATCACCGGTGACTCAACACTGATATCAACTAGAGGAGACCACTTGGTAAGCTTCATGTAACAATTAAACACCAAATAAGATTGATGAAAGAACACCCTACAGTAATCATGGTCATTTGCCAACTTGATAAGGACATGCAACGGATCCAGCAAAGTGACTGGAATCTCCCCATTTAGCTTGAGGTTAAAGAAAAATCTACGAATGTAATCAAAAGATGGCCATTTAGAGGGAAACAAATCAACCAAATAAAATTGATAGGAATAGCTAAACCCTTGATTTCTTATTCCGAGATCCAAAGGGAAGGAAATCCATAAAAAGAGGATGCCCTAAGTTCCAAAAATTCAATGACAGATGGGGAGCCCATAAGAACATCAACAAAAGAATGCGAAGAAGATGAACCCCTTACAAAATCGGGGTCGAAAAGCTTGGGCCCCATTCCGGCCACACGCCAAAAAACAAAAAGCGAGCCACAAACCAAAATGCCAAAAACAAAACAAAAAAAGGAAGAGAACCCCCTATAAGATAGGGAAATCATCGGTGCCACCAAAATGAGCAGCCCCAGCCAAGCAGAAACGCACCGAAGGGAGCTCGGGCAAAGCCCTAGCAAAGCGGGAGGAGAGCATCACGTTAGGACTACTATTTTTACTGACTTCATATTCTCCTTAGAGTCTCTTCTTATTCAACCTATACTAAGGGGTGATATAGGGTTTTTTATTTAGGCTAAGTTTTAAAAAAATATTATTAAATAATCTAATAATTTGGATTGACTATCGCATATATGATGAAAACTACTTGAAACCTTTTTAAAAATGAAGTAGAGGTCCAAACAAAACAGAACTATTATTGAAGTTTATAAAGAAGAGAAAGAGCATTTCTATTTCATAGTAATCTTAAAACACAATTTGAGAAATCATTATTATATTAATATTTTTATGCCTATGCCATTCACCTCTATTTATCTCCACCATCAACCACAAGGTAGTACATCAACTTTACATAGTGTGAAGGAATTTTGTAAATGAAGGGTTAGGGTATTCTCTGCTAAGATTTTTTGTGAACCTTAGCTGCCTTAGTGCTTCCCTCATTATTCATGTTTAGAGGCTCTCACATCCTAAGTTTCCCCTCCATCTTTCCCCTTAGATAGCTTCTTCCACTAACTTCCCACCTCTATTCACTCTAAACCCTCTTGGAAACCCTTCTTCCTTGCCAGCCACCCAACCAAGGTCCCTTACCTAGAAGAGGCTTTGACTACTTGAAACACTTCTTCTAAAGACTTCCCCCTTTCCTTTGTCCCCCTATAAAATAATCTAATGATTTGGATTGAATTTCGTATATATGATGACAACTACTTGAAACATTTCTAAAAATGAGCTAGAGGTGTAAGTAAAAGCATCATTAAAGTTTATAAAGAAGGGAAAGAGCTATTTCATAGTAATCTTAAAACACTATTTGAGAAATCATTATTATAATGGAATTTTTTATGCCCATGCCATTCATCTCTATTGACCTCATCATGAATAACAAGGTAGTACATCAATATTATGGAATGGGGTGGAATTTTGTACCTGAAGAGTTACTATCTATAATTACGAGTGTTATTTTCTCTCCCAATTCTGCTGATGATTTAACACCTGAAAAAAAAAATTAACCTTTGCACGTGTATGTGTGTAGATTGATAAAGCCTCCCCTCTCCACAATGAAATTTATGTTCATGTTGCCCGCAAAAAACATAATAAAATAATATATAGACATAATAGAAACCTTTCATCCTTCAAAATAGTCACCTCCGTTTAGACCAAGTATGAGAATTTCCCTATTATTCCACTCAAGATTAAGATACTAGACTTACCTCTTATTTGTTGGAACCTAGAGGGAATCTCTAAAATTATGAGTGTTATTTGCTCTCCCAATTCTGTTGATGATTTAACAGCTGAAAAAAATGTGAATGACCTCTGGTCTCTAGATTGATAAATCCTCCTGTGTATGTCTCTAGATTGATAAATCCTCCCCTTTCCAAGATGAAATTTATGTTCATGTTGCTTGTAATAACATAAACAAAATCAGATCTGAAATTTATCTTCATTTTTCATAGAATACAATCCAACAATTGTCTATCAAGTTGAAATCCTTTCTATAATTATATAAGGTTATGTTAATCATCATATCAAGAACTAATATCCTATTTCTGCTTTCATTATTTTCTCAAAATATTTTTGAAAGCATACACCACTAACTAATACTTATAAGCACAACAGGAAATTAGGCCTTTTTAAGTGGAAAAATCTATTCGTAAATGCCTAAAATCCATCAAAAAATTTTGTTTGACAAATTTTTTTTGTCCTACAACACATCAATAAAAATTCTAATGGAAATTATTTTTAACAGCCAAATATAAATTGAAAGAATATTTTATGTCTGCGTAATTCGTAAACTACCAATACAAATAATAATGCAACCATCTCGAGAGGCTGCCAAAAGAAAAAAAAAGTTTTGATGTTTAATTACGAATGGCCATCCCGCCAAAAGTTTCAATGGTTATAATTTTATTGATTTACTTTATTCTTTTACATAATTACCATCCAAAGTACTAAATATTTTATTTTCTGAAATTCTTCCGCATGTCTCATTTTGATCTTAAGTAAAATATTTTTTAAAAGGTCAATTCACCTCCCTCATAGTGTATCATAAGCGCTTTCAAGTGATATTAAAGTGGGGTTCTCACTTTTCTTGGTATACACACCTTGGGCAGATCCACATTACATGCTTTGGAAATCAAAAAAACTCGGAAGGGTATTCTATTCCCCGACGGCCATATTTTGATAATATCTTTTTTTATTTTTTTGGAATATTTGTATATCAACAATTTTACAATCTATCAATTTTATATGTGCCATATGATGCAAATTATTTATTCTATACCTTTTAGAATTTGTAATGGTATTAAGGTTCGAAAACCTTTTTTTTTAATGGAGCATAGATGATCATGATCTTGCACAGTTTAATGCCAAATGTCTTAACTACTTTTCTATGCTTTGAAATCTAAAGATTAAATGTGAATTTCTACTTGTACAAGTGAGAAGAAAATTTTGGATAGACTTTACATAATCCTTTATGAATCTACTTTTTACAGGAATACAAACTATTTTGTATGCAACTAAGTGAATCAATTTCTTACATGAAACTTGGAAGGAAAAAACTCAATTCTAACCACACGAAATCCTATTCTAAAATTCTTCTCAAATTCTCAAGTCCCAAGCAATCTCGAATGCTGAAAAGCAAGCCCAACTTCTAGAAGAGCCTCTCAACCCCGGGTTGACGATAGGCTTTAATCAGTAGATGATGAAGTTTCATATCACCAATATAGGGCTACCACTATCTCCACTTCTAAGATGCTTAATTAAGATACCTAAATTATTAGTTAATAGACATATTTGTCGATACTACACTACAATTTAACCTTACACTAGTCTTTTCTTTCCACTATAATATTCATTTTGAATTTTTATTAGTTTGAGAATCAATGCCGAATGCACTTCTATGCAATCTTATGTTTGTTGGCACCATGTAGAAATCACTTACCAAGATTTTCACCAAACCCTACATATTTCTACCATGGGCACAAAAAACCATGACATATCCTTTGATAGTGTCTATAATTATACTAAGGTAAATGTTACACTTAGGAACATTCCAATGAATCTTCTTGTCAGTAGCTTAGTCCAAAATGCTTGTGTTATTTAGAATATACTTATAAGGAATACTGATATATTCGAAGCTTAATTGGTACATCACCTCAATGTTATCCATTGTCACCTACTTTATCATGACCAGCACTAAAATTAATGTAATATAAATGCTTATTTAGTACATAAAAAACCTTACCACCATTAGGAACACTATGACCTGTCGTAGGAAAAACATAGCACTGAGACAAATCATAGCCTACATATTCCAAATACAAATTTATGTATCTTACCCCAGAGGAAAATTTCCTTGTCTACTTCACTCATAGTTCTTCTCATCACCTCTACAATTAAAGACATAGAGGACCACATGTTGTAGAGGAACACGATTTAGATGTGGAAGATAAAGCACTTTCCTCTGTCGCACCTGCACCATCCTTCCAGCCACCACATCTTGAACCATATATTAAGCTATTTAAACACTTGGATATGAGAATAGAGACACACAATCAAGAGTCCACCTTACAATGGGAGTAACTGCAACAACAGTACGAGGTAGATTGTGCATGGTTCGAGGATCAATTCTCTTGCCTGCTTTTTTACTTTCATCTGCCACCAACACAACCTGATCATGGTCCATTTCATGAGTAGTGTATCCTATTTGCATTTTTCTTTATTGTACTTTTCATTTTAGTTATTTCTTTTCCTTGCATTATAGTTTTAATTCTAATTTCTCATTTTGCATGGTGATGTCAAAAGGGGGAGTACTAAGTTGTATTGGTTGTACTATTTACTTTTGACTAGTGTTGTTTATTTCTTTTCAATATTTATGTTGTTGCATTTTATTTTAAAATTTATAATTAAAAAAATTGTGTTTCTAAAAATGTGAGTTTTAAAATAAATAATAATAAAATTAAAAATGTAAAAAAAATATTTTACACATTTTTTTTAAATATGTTATTTAGTAAGGGGGAGAACTTAGTAGGGAATTGAAGCTAAAAATTTGCAAATTTAAATCCCAGCCAATAATATTTTTCATCATAAAAAAAGGTGAGAATGTTACATTTTGAGAGTCTAACCTTGTATTTTTTATTTATTACAAATATTATTGGATGATCATTTATTTATTCCTACTTTAAACATTAATTGCATATTTCTTGTGTGTCACTACCTGTTTCATGTACCTCGTACACGAAGTAGAATTGATGAATCAAGGCTCATTATAGAATAGTGTTAGTGTCTAAATCTGTTAAAATTTTATAGTCTATACTTTCTATTTTTTTAGTAATTTTATGTATTAGGTGTATGTTTGCTGAGCAACCTACCACACACTCATAAGCAAGGAATAACATTTAATAGTTAAATATTTTTTTGTTAATTATACTGTGTGATCTGTTCAAATAAAAATTAATTCAAATATTTATTTAAAGATAAAATAACTAAAATTAATATGTAACTAGTCATACTATATGACCATTAAGCTATATAGGATGATCAGCTATTTTACTTGAATCCTACCATCAAATACTTGTTACCAAAATTAGGTAAATTTAAAATTCGAATTGATCGTATTGTATGAACAATAATTTAAATTTCTTAATTTAATCCTGATTTTTAATGAATTGAATCAAGATCAAATCTTCATTAATGATTGTATTATATGATCACAATCGTACAAGATGATCAACGGAGAGTTCGCTAAAGAAACTTTGATTCATCCTAGATGATTTGTAATTTGATATAACTAATTGTACTAGATGATTGTACATCATATAGGACAATCATATATTGGAATTGAACTATGCATACAGTAGGATCCTACTATCGTATTGTATGATCATATCAAGTAATTTAAAAATTAGATTTTTAATTAAAATTTTCCACTTTAATTTTTTCTAAGAGATTAGGGTTCCAAGTTGAGTAGTCAGAGAAGTTTTGTTTTTTAACTTTAAGAGAAAACTTTGGCGATTATCCACATCACAAGGGAGAGAGAGGATGTGTGGTTAAGTGAGAGTGCCTTAATGAAGTCAACGGGTGTGAGAGGATTCACACAATTGCTCCAGTTATCCAACACCTTTAGCTCTCCTATTATTTTGGTGGAGCTCTTGGACAAGAGCTCTAGAATGAAAAGTTTTTTAGTGCAATTATGCCTAAATTTATCTGGTAATTAAGAAAAGCAATGAAGATTTAATTGCTCGATCATATCATCCTAAAAGATCACAGGATCGTTTAGGATAATTAGTTCACAAACCTTAGTTCTTCCTAGATGATCCATAATCGGCCTGGCACCATTTAGGGCGATGCTTTGGATGATATGTACTGAATTGAACTAATCATACAGGATGATCGTGAGATTGACCTCGACGATTAAGTTATTTTTTCATCATCTAGAAATCCATTCAGGGCGATGTTCTGGATGATATTTATCGTATTGTACTACTCGGCCCGGATGATCTTGAGATCATCCTGGATGATCTAATTATTTTTCCATCATCCAGACACCCATCCAGGGCGATGGTCTAGATTATATTCAACGAATTGAACTAATCATACAGGATGATATCCTATCATACTGAATGATCTAAACAAAGTAACCTTCTAATCATCTAGACTCTTCCAAATTATCTTGGCTGATTGAGCTAAATTTGAACTGATCATACAGGATGAACGGAAGATTGTCCTGAATGATATTTAATGATTAGTTATTAACTAGCATTAATTAGGAGCCCTTGTTTAAAAGATCTATTGTTTTCTTAAGAGGAGATCTTTTGCTGCTGCCCTAACCTAAGAGAGCCAAGAAGAGAGAGAGAAGATCTTGTGAGGGGGAGTTTGTGAGGGGTTTCACAAAGGTTTCCCCAAGCAAGGATCCGATTCATCTTCTCTAGTCATCATCCCTGATTCCTTAGAGGTTCGAGAGAGGTCTACTTCAATAACTTATCAAGGTTCTCTGCCTGCTTCAGGAGGAAGCAAAAGGATTTGAGTTCTCTTCCTGCTTTAGGAGGAAGCAAAAGGAGTTGGGTTCTCTGCCTCACTGGGGTCGGTGGAAAGGAGTTTTTGTACGGGCTTCTTCGCCTTGCTGTGGAGGCAAAAGGAGAGACACTGAGTTTAGTGCAATACTCGGAGGAGAGGCTTCGGGGAGTAGATGTAGGTCAAGTTGATCAAACCACTATAAAATTTGGTATGTTTTTTCTTATTATTCTTCAGCATTTAATTTCCACACTTCATTTCTCTTATGGTGAATATTGGTTCGGATGTGTTTGTATTTTTGTTTGGAGAAATGTTTAAATACCAATTCACTCCCCTCTTGGTTAGCGTTGGGACTAGTTTATAAGGGGTTAACATCCCTAACAAACTTTTACTAAGTTGATAATTAAAATTAAACCATGGGCTTCCTCTAATCAATTACCATCCAACAATTAATCACTTCAAATGTAACATCAATAGTTGAATATATAGCAAATTCAGTTAGAACCTTCTAATCTTGAATTGAATGCAAAGTTGAAGAATATAAATGAATTACTTCTCTCTACATCTTACTCCTAGTCATCTTGGGTGTATATCAAACGTCCAAATCCAAATAGCTTTCTTGTGTTGATGATGATTTGTAGCTTCTATATTATAAAATTAAATCAAGAAGGAATTACAATCTTATAAAAGAAATTATCTACAGTTGATGGATAAGTTTTTTACAATAATGAGATATATAATTCTATCATAAATCATTTTAAATGCCTTTTTAATTCTTTCAACAGATGTCTTAATTATATTTCCTTCATACATGTCGAGAAAATTGTTCCCCAACACCTTCAGGCTGCTCTAATTGGTTTTATAACAAATGATGAAATCAAAATGGTTTTTTTTTTCAACACCCCGATTCTTTGTTCCTTGCCCAGATGGCTTCACATTCAAATTATATAAATCTACTTTTGGAAGCATTGGTTATTATGTTTGCAAAGATGTTAGATATTTCTTTATTAATACTTATTTGTCAAATAAAGTTAAAGTCACTACTCGATCCATAATTCCCAAGAGCCCTCATGCTTCAAGTATTTCATATTACAAGCCTATTTCATTGTAATACTTTTTATAAGATTATTGCACGTATTTTTACTAATAGATCAAAGCAAGTTATGCCCCAAATAATTAATTTAGCCCAGGTTAATTTTATTCAAGAAAGAAGCTATATTGATAACATTTTACTTGCATCAAATTTGTTAATAAATCTATCTATGCTTGGTTACGAAAAACTTTTTTATGGCAAAAGGTATATATATTTTTAAGCTTTTGATATGATTTGGTGGAATTTACTTATCCAAAGAATGCTTCAGAAATGTCTTCCACCTCTTTTTATCTCGTGGGTTAAATTTTGTGTTGTTGATGTTAATTTATCCATTTGCATTGAAGGGGATTAATAAGGTTATTTTACTTAAAACTTTGGGCTAAGACGAGGATGCCCATTAACCCCATATCTTTTTTTGTATTGTGATGGATGGGTAGTCTAATCATTTGGGATAATATTGTTGGGCCCAACACTTTTACGAGTATACATGCTTGGAGACAACATATTTATGAAATTTTATATGTGGATAATCTCCTAATTTTTGGTGAGAGCTCAAAGAACAATACTTTTGTGCTTTTGAGAATTATGAATGATTTTGGATTTTTTTTGGACTCTTTATTACAACAACAATAAGAAGCCTTTATCCCACTACGTGGGGTCGGCTACATGAATCCTTTTTCTCCATTGGGTCCTATTAAAAGTCAAATTCTCATTACAATCTAATAAAGAAAGATCATTTTTAATATTTCTAACCAACTCTTTTTAGGTCTGCCTCTACCTTTCTTAACAAAAGTCAAATATAATACATCTACTTTCCTAACCGGGTCATAGGAAGGCCGCCATTTTATGTGACCAAACCATCTAAGTTGACTCTCTCTAATCTTATCTTCTACTAGAGCTACTCCAACCTTTTCACGTATATGCTCATTTAGTATCCTATCTATAAGGGTAAAGCCACTCATCCCCCTGAGCATCCTGATCTCTGCCACACTTAACTTAGTTTTAGGACTATTTATTAAACCAAGGAAAATTTGTATCAGCATTTCTTAAGGTGTTACTAACCATAGTGAGAGTTGCAATATTCCCAATATCTTTAATGTTGACTAGACTTTCTAATATTTTGGCATACCTATTTCTTAAAAAAAGGCTTCAAATTAATGATTTCCTACCCTTTATTAAGAAAATTAACAACCATTTTGCTTGTTGGCAAGATAGCTATTGTCTTTTGTAGGTAAACGTAAGTTTATTTGATTTACTATATATAATACAGTAGTTCATTGGTTTAGGTGTTCAATTTTACCTAAAAGCTATTGTAAGTTCATTGACAAGGCATATATTAAATTCCTATATCATGGGAACTTTGAGAGAAAGAAAATGAAACTTCTTTCTTAGAAAAGAACTTATCTTCCTATAGCGCTAGATGAATTAGGTAAACCAGTTGTTCAAGCTCTCACACATGCATTTTACTTCTCTTATTTGGCATTTGGTTAATTCTAACTCTTTACTTGTTGGTTGGTGTAGGAGGGTTTACTTATCTCCTTAGAAGAAGGGAGCTCCAAATGCATTAGGTTTATGGAAAAATATCACTTTAGTTGAGTGTAGTGTTAAGGAATATTTTATTTAATGTTACTCATATATCTAAGCTTTCTTTACTTTCGGATCCCTAGCTTAAGGCAGGCATGAATCTATTTAAGTTGCTTGTGAAATAACAATTATCTATTTCCATCGCTCATGATGCCCATGTTTCTAATTTTATAGATAAAAATTGATGGATTTTGTATATGCTCTTCTTTACAACAACAACAACAACAACATCAAGCCTTTATCCCACTACGTGGGGTCGGCTACATGAATCTTTTTTCTCCATTGTGTTCTATTAAAAGTCAAATTCTCATTTAAACCTAATAAAGAAAGGTCATTCCTAATATTTTCTAACCAAGTCTTTTTAGGTCTACCCCTACCTTTCTTAACATAAGTCAAATCTAATACCTCTACTCTCCTAACCGGGTCATCGAAAGGCCGTCGTTTTATGTGACCAAATCATCTAAGGCCGTCGTTTTCTATATGCTCTTCTTTAGAACACTAAAAATGCTAATAATGACATTTTCGTTACTGTCGATAATTATGAAAACTGCATCACATGGAAGAAAAATCACAATCCAAATTTTAAAAATTTTCTTGAGGATTTCTACCAAAGTCATCATGCTAGTTCCTTGCATTCATTCATCTGGTATATGAAATACTTGCTTAGATATTCTTCTTCTGCATGGCTACCTTTTTTCGGGGTTTAAAAATGGCTGATGTTTTGATAAAATGAACTATACACTCTCTACCTTTTTGCACCTTTTGTTTTGAATTTGAGGAGTCCTATGCATATCTAGTTTTTGAATGGCATATTCTTTAAGCATTATTATTTTTACTTAAAATTTCCCTCTCAGGCCTAGCCTTATGCAAATATTAACTTATATTTATGAAATAGATCGCTTTGGGAAAGATGCAAAAAAAATATTTCTTCTTAATTACTACATCCTCCATCTTCTTCATTTGGAGGGAAAAGAATGCTAGGAAGTTTGGTGATATAATTGAAAACTTATCTACCACTTGTGCTAGAATTAAAAAAGCACTTTATTATAAGACATTATCCTAGAAGAACTCTGGAGAAAGGACGCCGTTTGGAACTATCATATGCTCTGCTAGGGTTTGCGATATGTTTTAAGGTTTACGCCGCCTGCGTACTCCCTCCGCCTCTCCTCTCCTGGGTGGGCTTCTCCCTCCCGATGGCTTCCTCTTCACTACATTTCCCTCCGATTTCCACATCCACCGCGCCTTCTCCTCTTCCTGGAGGACTTTCATATGCTGCTAATGTTTCGGCCTCGGCTGCTAAACCCGCTCCTTTTCCGGTTTCCTTCTTCTCCCCTAGCCAAAAGCTTTCTTTCAAATCTGACGATCTGTCGGAAGGGAAGTCCATCTGGACTTCGGCGCTTATCGGTTATTCTTTGGGACCTCGACCCTACTATGAGCGGTTGCTTAAAGCTATGATGAACCTCTGGCAATTAAAAGGATCCATGAAACTTCTGTAGCTTGCGGATGGTTTCTTCCTGCTCAATTTCTCGACTGAAGAAGATCTCGAGTCGGTTTTGTCAGGCGGACCTTGGTTTCCGCTCGGCAAGCCGTTCATCCTGCAGCGATGGTCACCAAAATTCAAGCCCAAACGCGACGAGGATGCTCTTATTCCGGTATGGATAAAAATCGTCGACTTCCCCCTGGCTCTCTGGACGCCAACTGGTATTTCTAAAATCTCCAGCTATGTTGGTATTCCTATTTCTGTTGATGCGCTCACTGCAAATCGTTCTAGATTAACGTTTGCGCGGATTTGTGTTCTTATTTCAAAAGATTCACCTTTACCGGATGAAATCCCGATTGAAATAGAAGGCGAAGATATAACTTTAACTGTTTTATATGACTGGAAGCCTGAAAAATGTGAAGGTTGTGGATCTTTGATACATCCTTTTTCACTCTGTCCCAAAAATCCAAACCCCAAGCCTATTCTCCCTCCTAAACCTCCTAAAAGTCGCGGTCGTAGCACTTCGAGACCGCCGCACAGTCGTCCATCCTCTTCACAGCCTACTGTTCTCGCTCCACCTTCAAAGTCCAATACCCCCCTACAGATTAGCAACCCTTCTGCTGCTCTGTTACCCACTCCTAATCCTGAGGTCCAGCCGTTGGATAATCTTGCTTTGCAAAATCTTAACTCTGCACCCAATAACCCCCTTCTGGCTTCAGAAGCTTTGCAACTAAACCCGCCCACTTCTCCTGCTAAAATAGCACTCCTACCCAATCTCAATTCTCCAACTGAAGAAGCTTCTTCTTCCGGTCTTCCTTCCTCTCCAGTCCTAATTCAACCCCAAAAAATCCCTCTTTTGAACAAGTTTTCTTCTTTACAAACTGAAGAACTCATACCTCCTGATTCATCTGAGTCTTTTTCCGAAAACGATAAGACCTCCACCACTATTGCTGAGGAGGACTCTTCCCCATCATCCAAAAATCAGAATCTCTCTGAATCGGTCGGGCACAACACTAGATCCTCTGTTGATAGAGGAAAATCTCCCAAAAAGTCAAAGCCCCCTAAAGCTAAATCGGCCAAGAAGGCCAAAGGTCAAAAATCCTAATGTCCTTACCCAAGTTTGCAAGCTGGAATGTTAGGGGGTTTAATAACCCTGATAAAGTCAGTTTTTGTAAGTCTCTGATTAGTTCTTTGAATCTCAAGATGTTATGCATTTTAGAAGCAAAAGTCTCTATTTCTTCTTTTAATGACCAGTGGTTTCATCATTCTCACTGTCTTTTTGAGAATGAAGGCAGCTGCAACAATTTTGGTGACGCTGTTTTAGGCAGGATTTGGATAAAATGGGATGAGTCAGTTCTATCCTTCAACCCTATTTCCTCTTCATACCAACACATTCACGGTATACTCTCGGTGGGATCTTTCCCTCCTATTTTTCTTACTGTTATTTATGCTGCTAATTCTGCGGAGGAACGAAAATACCTTTGGGATCAGATCATTGCTGTTTCCACCAATATGGACCATCCTTGGATCATTATGGGTGATTTTAATTGCTATAGATATGATACTGAAAAAGCTGGTGGATCTATTTCTTCCTCCAGTAGATTGGGTGAACTCAATAGCTTCATTTTTAATAGTGGGGTGCAAGACCTCTCTTCTACAGGTCTTTTCTACACTTGGTTCAATCAAAGAGTGGACAATCCCATTCACATCAAGTTAGATCGTGTTCTGGTGAACAATGCCTTATTGGATGTTTTTCCCAATGCTTATTATTGTGTGGAATCCCACCTTGGTTCGGATCACTCCCCACTCATTTTTAATTCATCTCATGACAAGGCTTTATCTTCCAGATTTATGTTCAAAAATTATTGGATTAACATGGAGGGTTTTTGGGATGATGTTTTTGCTGCATTCTCATCCAGATCGGCTAGAAGCCCCATGGCTTCTTTTACTCATAGCCTCCAAATTCTCAAAAGGTCACTAAAAAATAGAATCTGGGCATCTTCCTCACATCTCTCTAATGCTCTTATGGAAAGCAAAAGTAGGCAACACCTATGTTTGGCTCAGCTACAATCTCTTCCTCTTGATTTGGTTTTAAACCAGAATCTGAAAAGTATTAATGAGGAGCTTGCATCCTTGCAAAATCATTGGACCTCGTGGTTATCTCAAAGAGCTAAGGTGTCGTGGCTCACTAAAGGGGAAGATGACCTTGGTTTTTTATTTGCCCATATAAGAAGCAGAAACAATAAGAACAACATTAAGGAGATCCACACTTCTGATGGTCATTTCACTAAATTTAAAGACATCTCCTCTGCTGTCATTAAACACTTTGAGGGATTGTTTAATACCCCTCTTCAACCTCTTCAACTCCCTCTGGACATCCCTCAAGGCAAGCTGCTTCCTCCACATTTGAGCTATAACCTGGTTTCTCCTTTAACTTTTGATGAAGTTAGGAAAGCGGTTTTTGATGGTAATGAAAACTCAGCTCCTGGACCCGATGGGTTCTCTTATGCTTTCTATAGGAAGACATGGCATATTATTGGTTTGCAAGTCTACAATGCTGTTGGCAATTTCTTTTCTTCGGGATCTCTCCCGAAAGGGGTTAAGGCTACGGCTATTACCCTAATTCCTAAGTGCTCCCATGCTTCCAACATTACAGACTATAGACCTATTTCTCTTTGCAATATTCTATATAAAATTGTTGCTAAGGTCTTAGCCAACAGACTCAAAGAAGTGCTCCCTTACATTATCCATGAAAGTCAATCCGGTTTCATTGCAAACAGATGCTCCACCGACAACATCCTATTAGCTTCCGAATTACTTAGAGATTTTAAAGGCAACAACAGAATGTTTTGTGCTAAATTGGATGTCAGAAAGGCTTTTGACACTATTTCTAGACATTTTATCATTGAAAGACTATTACAAAAAGGTCTTCCTGAAAGTTTTGTCACTTGGATTAAAGGTTGCATTACCGATGTTCATTTTTCCATTTGTTTAAATGGATCTCTCGAAGGATTTTTCAACTCTAGCTCGGGTCTCAGACAAGGTTGTCCTTTGTCTCCCCTTCTTTTTTGTATTGCCATGGATGGTCTTTCCAACATCATTACTGATAATGCTTCTTCACACAACTTCAAGGGTATCTGCTACAAAAACTTCTACATCAATCACTTGATGTATGCTGATGACTTATTGGTGATGGGTGAATCTAGTAAAGAAAATGCCAAAAATCTCAAAACCTGTTTGGAAAAATTCGCCTCTTGCTCGGGTCTGCATATTAATTCTAGCAAGAGTGCTATCATTTTTTCTCATAATGACCCATGCAATCAATCCATTTGTGAGGAACTTGGCATTCACAACATCAATCTTTACCTCACTTATCTTGGAATTCCCATTTCTCCGAAAAGACTTAAAGCTTCTCACTTTCAACCACTACTGAGCAAAATATACGCTCTACTTGCTGGTTGGAAAAACAAGTTTCTTTCTTTTGCAGGTAGGGTTCAATTTCTCAAATTTACCATCATTAACTCCATTGCTTATTGGATTAGAGGATCCATCATTCCTAAAAGTTGCTGTGATACCATCAATAAACTTTGCTCTAAGTTCTTATTTCATAACAATTTGGTGGAGAGGAAGCTGCATCTCATTCCTTGGTCTAAAGTCATTACTCCAAAAGCTGCTGGGGGCCTTGGCATTCCATCCATTGACGCTCTTTATTTTGGAGTTTTTTGCTCCATTCTCGGCAGGTTTTACAACAACCCAAATCTTCTAAGCCGTTGGTTCAAGGCCAAGCATATCTCCCCCCTGAAACACCCAACTCCTACTGCTTCAAAAATCTGGCACCGCATTACTGAGACCTTCTCAAAAATAAAAAGGCTGTTATTTTTTCCTGTTTCCAATCTCAGTAACATTTCTTTTCTCTGGGACCCGTGGCTTAATGGAAATTCTGTGGGGGAATCTTTCCATCTGTCGGGTTTGGATGATGCTCTTGTTAAAGATTTTTTTTGGAATGATGCTTGGCATTTACCTTCAAACATACAGCCTTCTATCCAATGCATTATCAGCAATGTGGCTATTCAAGTTAACAAAGATGTTTTATGGAATGGCAATGCAAAATGGTTATTTAAGGATTTCACTGAACTTTATTATTCCCATTTACCAAAGGTTGACTGGAATAAAACTATATGGCACAAGAATTTCACCTTGAAATATGCTTGTTTCACCTGGATGGCATGTATTTGCAAACTCAAAACTGCGGATATCTTGCGCCAACGAGGGATCATGGCTCCTATGCATTGCTCTCTCTGCTCGGGGCATACTGAGAACCATACTCATTTATTTTTTGACTGTGATTTCTCATTCTATATCCTCAAGACTATTATGCCTAAGTTTGCTAGTTTTTTACTTAGACCTACATTGATACAAGCATTAGATTATATTGAGAACTCTGAGTATTCTAATAGAACTGATAAGGATTTCTATTCCTTAGCCATTAGCTGCATCACTTATTACATATGGAGGGAAAGAAATAATCGTCGTTTCTCTGACACTAGAAACAATGTGGCTAAAGTTATTGGCATTATTTTGGAGGCTATTAGGATGAAAACTGTGAAATGGAAACACAAAACAACACTTATGCGAGATTTATTGAGCAATTAGATTGCTGTCTGGCTGTTTTTGATGGCTGGAGGCTGTCTTTTACCTTCAGTTTCTGGATGTTTTTTGTTGTTCGGCTGCTGGGTCGTTGTTTTCTTTCCAGGTGCCTTGCAAAGTTTTGGTTTTTCTGTTTTTCTTCTGACCTGGGCTGGAGCATTCTGGGCATGCGAGTTTTTGTTGATGTCTCTCATTCCAGTTTGACCGTGAACTTGTTATTTCTGCTTTCCCGGGGATACTATGAAGACTTCATCTGGCTATATGGGTGGATGATTGGCATTCAGACGATGATGAGCAAAGCCAGTCTCTCCGAGCTATGGAGGGCCTGCGCGGCAACCTGGCTCGTTTTTGGGATTCATCGTAGGCTAGGCTGGATGTGCTGCGATGGCCGTTTTCAACTGTTGCAGGTCTTTATCTATGGCAACTGGTGCAACCGCCTGGTCTACTGTCGCTTTATTCTGATTCTTTTGATGAATGAGACTGTGCTCTTTCTGAGTCTAGCATTTTGCCAATTGTCTCTTTTTGTCTTGGCCAAAGTCTTTGTGTAATTTTGTTTCTTTTACTAGTTAGTTTTCTTCTTTTACAGGTTACTTGTAATTTCCTTTTAGTTTCTTAATATATGGGCTTCAAGTCCCGGGTTTTCCCAAAAAAAAAAGTATTGGAGCAGCACGTACTATAATGCAAGATGTTGAATAATAATAATAATAATAAAACTCCCTTTAAATATGCAAATCTGTATTTAACTCACGTTTGAAATGATTTTTATCTCTTGTACTTCAAACTAAACAGCTCTGAAGGAACATTCTCATACTTTGCAAGTTTGTTCGGAAAAAACTTACATTTACCATATAGAACTAATGCTCAGCTATTCCGTGCTTGCTTAATGATTTTATGTCGGGCTGATAATTTTTCTTCCAAATATTTGGCCATTCTTCTTTCTGGCTGAAATTTTTTTGTATCAAAATATTTTACTTGGATAATTTTTAAGATAAATTATTGATATTTTATATTAATCTCAAAATATTTTCAAAATTTTGAAAATTCATCATGATCATTTTTTAATCATATAAAACATTTTTCTAATTTCTAATTCGAATCCTAATTTTTTATAAGAGAATACCAACTCATTTTTTATTGGATTAATGGGTAAGAGCATTGTTGATTGGAAGCAAAAGTTATCTTTTTCTGGGCTTTATTTGTGATAAATTTTTTACTGATTCTTAAAATAGCTTTCTAGAACTATAATTTTATATTTTATACTAAAAAGCTGTTTTAAGAAGCCATAAGAAAATCGTTCTAAATGAAACCTTAATAAATATAATAGCTCAAACTCTTAACTATCGATCTATTGTCTGCTCTACCTTGACGCCTCACAATTTTGTCATATTAATATAACTTCCCAAGAGTTCACTGATCACATAATTTTTAGAATGAGCACGCTTAACTACGGAAATCAAAAAGAGCTTTGATGATTAAGAGTTTAACTTCTTTTTCCTTACGGGGTTTCAAAATCTCTCCCACTTAAGTAAGTGATGTCCTCGGCAAAATCTTTATCCTAGAATCATCCATCATGTAGACAGAATTCTAGAGGTGGCCCCAACAAATTTAAGTGGTGACTCCCGCCACATAGTACTTTGTCGAATACAGAGTTCAAGAGGTTGCTCCCATTGCGCAGTACTTTGTCTTGTTCGACACTTAGTTCTCATCTATCAAATGCTTTTTTTTTTTTACTTGAGGTGTTTCACAGTGGACTCCAACATATCAAATGCTTTTTCACTCGCCAACTTTCCTTCTAGTTCAAGTCTACTTATCTTATAATGGACCAAGTCCTCATTTAAAAAAATTTATAGTCACATAATCATGCCCCTCATTAACAATGAAAATTCTGTGAAATTGTATATTTTCACATGGAGCCATTCTGTTACACCCAAAATCCAGAACAATTATTAGGTCCGGTGACCGGACGTAGCTTTAAGTCCGCTACGTCCGGTCACCATTGAGATCACGCCACGTGCTCTTACTCTTTACCGTGCAGCCCGACGACTTGACCCGGACCAGAACCCGGGAATGCTACGTTCGCGTATTGCAAGGTATTACTCGGTATTTGCTCGGTATCGAGCAATACCGAGTTTTTGTAGAAAAACTCGGTATTGCTCGGTATTATTCAGTATTGCTCGGTATTGCTCGGTAGTTGTCTTCTCATAATGGTATTTCTCGTTATTGCCGAGCAAATTGACAAATACCTAGCAATACCGGGTTGTCATTGATTTAAAAAATGCACGTGCAACATACCCACTATTCGCTGGGTCGGGTCCACTGTTTTGTGCCTGCTATGTGGCGCGATCTCAGTGCCGGCCAAACATAGCTCTATGAACGAACCAAATAAAAGTTCCAAAATCCAAGGACTTGAGAAAAGTTCTTCATAAAACATTTCCGCTCGTAAAATGTGAAGGCTACAGAAAAAAAAAAAAATACATGCATATTTTGTAGCCTAAAGGAGGGTTGCCTAATTGTATCATATTTCTTTGCAAGTTTTCTTTCTGAATTTAACCATTTTAGCATACTATAATGTAGTAATAATTTTATCTGTTGCTATGCCTTAGAAGTGATTTTAACTGCTGCAACATACTTACCTACAGTTTGGCTTCCTGAACAAAAATGCTGCACAAGAGCATTCTAATGAATAAATCAATAAAAAGAAAAACATATAATATAGATATCTTTAATTTCTTATCAGAACAAGATTCAAGCCTTAATATTTGTACTTTATAATTAAGGCTAAGTTTGTGATGACTTTCTTGTTAATTCTTAAAGCAACTTTTTAGTGTAAAAAATTGCTTTAAGAAATAGTAAGAAAGCCATCTCAAACTAGTCTAAGGCTTCAATTGGGAAGACTTTTTCCTGCTTCTTAAAGCAGATTTTTAGTACAAAAATTAAAATGTTGTACTAAGAAGATGCTTTAAGAAGCGATAAAAAAGTCATCTCAAATTAAGCTTAAGTCAATATTATTAGCAGAAATTTATCAAAAGAAAAACATGACTTAAAAAAAGAAATTCCGAGTATGAAATTCTAGTCTTGGAGCTTTTGATTGGGAGTCCCACCATCTACCATGAATCTTTCGAATAGAGATTCATTATAAACAAGAACTAAAATGATCTCATGTTGAATTCTGCTATTAGTTAACCAGCTGGTGAGTCGAATTTATCCAGCTATAATGCTTGAGCTCGTTAATTATATATTTTTTTCTTTCTAAAAATCTCATTTTTTTTAATCTATCAACATACGGAGTTATCATTAAAAATTTAAATATAGTACATGTTTGCCATTCGTAACCAGCCCTCGCGGCGCGGCAGAGCCCACGCTCAACTTTCCGTGCTGTAAAGCTCTTGGGCTTCCCGGCCGTCCAGCATAAAAGAGATTTCCGTGCCTTCTATTTAGCCTTTCCCACTAATTATTGTTCTCGCTTTCCCTCCCGGCTCTCGCCAGAGGTGGGGAACGTGGTCCTGTTTTTTTTTTTTTTCTTCTTCTTAATATGTTGCTTTAATTTATTATCATAAAAAATTAACGCTAATACTTCCATGCAGAAGAAGTATTATTCGAAAATTTAAAAATATATATAATTTCTAAAATATATACATAGATACATAATTATAAAAAAAATTAAAAATAAAAGCTTTAAATTATGTAAATATGCGTGGGACTTTTTTTTTTATTTCAGGAATATGGCAAGAACTGCGTCTGATTGTGTCCCTGCTTTCACACATGGACTTGTTCGCTTTTTAGGATCTGTAAAAGTTATTTCTCATATGTATATGCCGCGGAGGATCTCTTGAAATGCTACACATATGCGGTGGTATCTTAGATTTTTTTTTTTTCTTTTTTTCAAATTTTGGTAGCAGAAAGAGAAGTAAACACGACCATGGCGCAATCAGGCTTCTTTTCACCAAACCAGACCCGCCGGCCCCGCCTCGATAAAGCCTTTCTATAAACATCGAATAAAGCTTCTCATCGTTTTCAAATTTCTGAATTCTGCCGCTTGCACCGAGAAAAGGCATGTGATGTGGTAACAGAAAAGGAGTAATATTATATATACTTTATTGGATTAATTGTTTCTAGATGGATTAATGCAATTTGGAGAGTAGCATCAACTTTTATTTTGAAAATTTTGTTATTGGTTATGTCTAGGGGTGCAAACGAGTCGAGTCGAGTTCGACTCAAGCCTAACTTGAGCTCGTCTCGTGAGTCAAATCTTGTGTTCGGACTCAAGTCGAGCTCAGAAGACGAGCTTGAGCTCTACTCGTCCTATTGCAAATGACTTGTCGACCTGCTCAATTCAGCGATTCTAGCACGCAGACGGCAACTCGCGAACGGGCTTCGCCCATTCACACACGCTGTCGCGATTCTCATGCGCCTCCACTTCTGATTCGCACATGCTGTCATGATCTGCAACTTAGCTCGCCTCCGGGCTCTAACGATTCTGCTCTCCAGCCTTCCACACGTGATCCGACTCGACGAGTAATGTAGTTTATCATTGCGCGGTTCGAACTTAAGTTTGATAATCCAACAAGCTAAAAATTTTGCTCGAGTTCATGCTTGAAACACGATAAGCTCGATTTGAAGTAATAACTGTAGTGTGAAGTCAAAAAATTGTGGTTGCAGGTGAGGGATGTGGCGTCGACTAAGTGCAGGCAGCCAGCAACAGTGGTGGTCAGCGACAATGTAGATTTGTCTCACAAATGCATTAAAAATGTGTTGAAAACTAAAGATAGATTTTCATAGCTTAGGCAAAAAGTTGATTTTTTTTTTTTGTAACAAAATTAATTTTGTTGTGAAGGTTTTGATAACTAACATTTTAATCACAAATTTGTCATAATAATTGATATATCATCAAAAAATTATCTTGATCGGGCACGAATCTTGAGACAAAATCAAGCCGGAAACTTCAAAAATTAAATCCGGGATCACTTGAACTATGATTTCAGTAAACCTACAGTCAAACTGAGCATCTCAGAAATACGAACCCAACGACACCAAATTCAACTGGATCTGAGCCCAAATGAGTCTGAATCGAAGACCCAAATCAATGTTTGAAGGTTCAAACAACAATTTGGATTACCAAACGGTTTCCAAACATGACATGCTTATAGTCGAATCGAGCGGCTCGACGAGACAAATCCAACAACTCCAAGATCACTGAATTTCGACATCATTAAGACCTTCAATTTTCTGATGAACGGTACACAATCAAGGGATTCAATATCGGCTGTCCATCCAACCACTCTGCATTTACCCCTGATCTCTCACCTATTTACAGCTCATGCCACTCCAAAAAATTATAAATAGACCCCTCATTTCTCTTGAAAAGGGACACCAAGAAAGAAGAAGAAGGAAAAGAGAAGAGAAGAAGGATAGGAGGGAACAAACTCCTCCACCAACGCCCAGAATTTTGCACGACTTCCACGGGACATCAGAATTCAGCTTGACTTCCACAGGATGCCGCAATTTTGTCCGACTTTACGATACGCCAAAATTCTTCCCAAGTAATGCTGGAGTTCCGCCCGACGCCAAAACTCCGCCCAAGTGATGCCGGAATTATGCCCGATCTCCAAGTTACTTTGGGATTCAACCCGAATACCCAAAATCGTTGAATCTCAAATTATTATTTATAACTGAACTTCAATTCAGGAGTGAATCTTTGTAATCTGATTTTCCTAAATTTTAAGTATAAGTAAATCTCATGTACCTCAAGAAAACACTAATGAAACTCTTTCAAATAGGCGTGGCTCTGTGGTTTTTCCCCTTCCAGGGTTTTCTACATAAAAATTCTTGTGTTTTTTATTTCTCTCTTGTTTATGTGCTGGATATCCGTATAACGCTGAGACGGAAACTTTATAACTCTATCACTGCGTATATTCTAGCCCAAACCAATTTGGCGCCATCTATGGGAAATATTATCCCATAATTTCAAGTATTGCTTCAATGGTTAATAGGCATAGTAGTCGTATGATTGGAGCTTCTCGCTCCAACTCCCACCAATTTAAAATTCAGTCTATGAATCATAGATGCCCGATATTTTCCTCTTTTTTTACCCTAAGGGGCAAAATGCTGCTGGAGAAGGAATCTCAGGACCTTCCATAGAAGAGAGAATTTGAAAGATGGAAGAATCTTTGAACGAGATCCTTCAAATTCTGTGAAAGACTCGACAGCCAGAATTACCACAACAGAAAGAAGTTCTTCTCCCTCGAGATCCACCAATGGCCGAAGATGTTCAACTTGAACATCTTTAAGCAGAGATTTCTTTTCCTCCGCCAAGGAGGCATCTACAATCACACTAGAATAATGGACTTACAGATACAGTAAGTTCTAGCCATCATTCACCCACAACTCGGCAACCTCGTATCCTAGAAGACTTAGCCCAACAACATATTGTTGAGCTCCCTCACAATGCCCTACATCATGAACTGTAGAGATTAGTATAGGAAGAGTTCCCATGAGGAGATGTGAGGCAAACTCTTCGACAGCGAAACTTCTAGGAGTCATCACCTTTAACTGAAGTCATTCTTCAGCACCCTATTTCGGTTGGGTTCAAACTACCGAGTATTTAATCATACGACAAAACATCCGACCCATATGAGTATATTGATCACTATATAACCATCATGCATATCCAGCGAGCCTCGGATGCACTCCTATGATAGATTTTTCCTGCCACCCTTAAAGGATAGGCTTGAACGTGGTTCTATTCACTTCCATCCGAAATGATCCTTTCATTCATTAAGTTGACCAAAGTGTTCATCGAACAGTTCATAGCTAATCAAAGAATTACTAAGGATTCCTCCCACCTCTTTGAGATTCATCAAAATGAGGGAGAACCATTGAAGGAGTATTTTCAACGATTTTCTATCAAGGCTCAACAAATCCAGGAGTAGATCCTAAATTATTAAGTGGGGTCTTTCTAAGTGGCCTTTGTCCTGGCCCCTTCTATTTGACACTCATGCACGACACTATTCATTCTTATGCTGATCAGATCCATCATGTAGAGGTGAAAATCTCTGCATATAAAGCCATAAATGCTCATAGAAAGTAGTTTAAAAAAATAAATGGGAAGCATAAAGGTGCACCTGGGATGGATAATTCATCATCACAACGGAAGAATTATGATAAGAATAATCTACCTCCTAGGCCTATATTTCCAGGACGAGAATCTCGATAGGAGAATGAGTATACCCCACTCAACACATCTCGAGTAAATTTATTAATGCCTGTTCGAGATCAAGATATAATGAAATGGCTGAATCCTTTGAAGTTGAGTATAGGAAATCAAGATCAGTACTATCATTTTTAACGTAATTGTGGCCATAACATCAAAGCCTGTAAGCAAATAAAGGAGGATATTGAAAGACTATCCACCAAGGCCATCTTTGATAGTTTATTCAGGATCCACCTATCCGAGAGGAAGCTCGTCCCGCTAGGGGAAAAAATTAATAACAGAGACAACTGGTGAATAACAGAATAATAGTTGGTGAAATTGAAACAATCGCAGGATGCCCCTTGCTATCTGATCAAGTATTATTTGCTGTAGATGAGAACTCGACGCTAAAGAAGACTCGTATCGATCATTTTATCATATTTGACTCTAATCTGGAGGGAGTAAAAACCCCTCATTAAGATCCGCTTGGAATCAATACGGGGATAGGTGAGCCGTGATATAATGTCAAAAAAATTCTTGTTTACAATGGAAGCTCCGTACATGACATGTTCTACTCCACTTTTCTTAATATGGGTGTCTTATAAGAAAAGCTTCAGCCTACTGCAGGTCCATTGTATGGATTTGATATTCGACCTGTACGAGCAGAAGGGATAATTAGTCTCCCAATAGTACTTTAAGAATTTCCTCTACATAATACACACTCCATTCAGTTCATTATTGTAAAGTCAGAATTGACTTATAATGCTATCTTTGGAAGGCCACTCCAGTCAATCTTTGGGATCATCAATTCCATCCCCCACCTTAAGATGAAGTTATTTACCCCGATAGGAGTAAGTGTAATATATGGAGATTAATAAATAGTGCAAACATGCTATCTTATACAAGTTAAACCACATCCAACAATGACCATAAATATAGAGGATTTTGATCTTTGAAGCAAAGATACCCCTCAAAGAGCATTTCATGTAAAATATCTCACTACAGTATCCATATTAGAGGAACACCCTTAAAGGATAGTAAAAATTGGATCCCTTCTCTCTAATGAAGAGAAGAAAGAATATGTAGATTTTCTAGATGAAAATTTTGATGTATTTGCATGGAGTCTGGTAGATATGCCTGAAATTGACCCCAAAGTGATTGTAACTCCCTTAGTCAATCCAATATGTAAACTGGTTATCCAGAAAAAACAAAACTTTGCGCTAGATCATCAGCAAGCAATAAAATAAGAAGTTGATAAGCTTTTAGAAGCCAAATTTATACGGGAAGTTCACTATCACACTTGGTTGGTAAATATTGTCATGGTACAAAAGATGAATGAAGCTTGGAGAATGTGTATAGATTATACAGATCTCAATAAAGGTTGGCCAAAAGATAGCTTATCGCTTCCTCATATTGACCAGTTAGTCGATACCACCTCTGGACATTAGATGTTGAGTTGTATAGACTCCTACTCTTGCTGTAATCAAATAAAGATAGATCTTGCTAATGAAGAGGTAAAATCTTTTTAAACAGATAAAGGGCTATACTGCTATCGAGTGATGCCATTCAAGCTCAAAAATGCTGGAGTGACAAATCAAAACCTCATGAAGAATGTTTACAAATATCCTATTGGGCATACTATGGAGGTATGCATTGATGATACATTGGTAAAAAGTCTTAAAAAGTCTCAATATATCACAGACTTGGAATAGTGCTTACACTTATTAGGATGTTATAATATGTGACTCAACCCCGCTAAATGTGCTTTTAGAGTCGCTTCTAGAAAGTTTTTAGGGTTTATGGTAACCCATCGAGGGATTGATGCTAATCCCGAGAAAATTAAGGCACTAAGGAATATGGTGCCACTGAAGAATATCAAGGAGGTACAAAGATTAAATGAAAGAATTATAGCACTATCTCATTTCCTAGCACGATCATAAGATAAATATTTGCCCTTCTTCAAGATACTTAGAGGTGCTTGTTTCTCTGAATTTCAATAGATCGATGAATGTCAAGAAGCTTTTGAACAGCTATTAAAGTATTTGGTATTCCCGCCACTACTTTCTAAAGAAACATTAGGAGAAAAGTTATATTTATACTTAGCTATTTTTACCCAGGGTCCATGTTCACCAAAAAGTAAAATGCTCGAGCAAATGCTTTTTCTGAACTTGCTACATCAATGATAGGAGATGTTTATAAAAGAAAGTATATCAAAGAGATCTACTTTCTAAGTATTCAAGGTCCATGGGTTATACAATCAATAGATGAATCAAGAGAGGCATATTGGATCGATCTCATCTTGTCTTTTTTACAGGATGGGGTACTACCTGAAGAGCCCATGGCTGCAACATGACTTCGGAGACAAGCAATAAATTTCACCATTATTCTTGACGAGTTATATAAACACACATTCATCAGACCATATCTCAAGTGTCTCCCACCTTCATAAGCTGATAACGTACTCTGAGAAGTTCATTTAGGAGTATGTGAAGAATATGTCGGAGGAAGATCATTGGCTTACAAGATCATGAGACAAGAATTCTATTGGCTTACAATGAAACATGACATACTTGAGTTTACTCAAAAGTGCAAAAACTTCCAATTGCATTCCATTCTCACCCACACACTCGCTCTGAAGCTTGCATCACTACAGAGCCATTGGTCTTTTGCTCAGTAGGGAATTGATATAATGGGACCCTTCCCTATAGCCACTGAATAACAGAAATTCATTATCCTAGCTGTAGATTATTTCACCAAATGGATGGAGGCAGTACCTTTGGTGAAGATTATTGAAGCAAATGCCAAACAATTCTTGTGAAAGAATATCCCCTCTTGTCATTAAGTAATTTCATATACTGCTATCGAGTGATGCCATTCAAGCTCAAAAATGCTGGAGCGACAAATCAAAACCTCATGAGGAATGTTTACAAATATCTTATTGGGCATACTATGGAGGTATGCATTGATGATACATTGGTAAAAAGTCTTAAAAAATCTCAATATATCACATACTTGGAACAGTGCTTCAACTTATTAGGATGTTATAATATGTGACTCAACCCCGCTAAATTTGCTTTTAGAGTCGCTTCTAGAAAGTTTTTAGGATTTATGGTAACCCATCGAGGGATTGATGCTAATCCTGAGAAAATTAAGGCACTAAGGAATATGGTGCCACCGAAGAATATCAAGGAGGTACAAATATTAAATGGAAGAATTATAGCACTATCTCATTTCCTAGCACGATCATAAGACAAATATTTGACATTCTTCAAGATACTTAGAGGTGCTTGTTTCTCTGAATTTCAATAGACCGATGAATGCAAGAAGCTTTTGAACAGCTATTAAAGTATTTGGTATCCCCGCCACTACTTTCTAAACAAACACTAGGAGAAAAGTTATATTTATACTTAGCTATTTCTACCCAAGGTCCATGTTCACCAAAAAGTAAAATACTCGAGCAAATGCTTTTTCTAAACTTTCTACATCAATGATAGGAGATTTTTATAAAAGAAAGTATATCAAAGAGATCTACTTTCTAAGTATTTAAGGTCCATGGGTCATACAATCAATAGATGAATCAAGAGAGGCATATTGGATCAATCTCATTTTGTCTTTTTTACAGGATGGGGTACTACCTGAAGAGCCCATGGCTGCAACATAACTTCGGAGACAAGCAATAAATTTCACCATTATTCTTGACGAGTTATATAAACACACATTCATCAGACCGTATCTCAAGTGTCTCCCACCTTCATAAGCTGATAACATACTCTGAAAAGTTCATTTAGGAGTATGTGAAGAATATGTTGGAGGAAGATCATTGGCTTACAAGATCATGAGACAAGAATTCTATTGGCTTACAATGAAACATGACATACTTGAGTTTACTCAAAAGTGCAAAAACTTCTAATTGCATTCCATTCTCACCCACACACCCGCTCTGAAGCTTGCATCACTACAGAGCCATTGGTCTTTTGCTCAGTAGGGAATTGATATAATGGGACCCTTCCCTATAGCCACTGAATAACAGAAATTCATTATCCTAGCTGTAGATTATTTCACCAAATGGATGGAGGCAGTACCTTTGGTGAAGATTATTGAAGCAAATGCCAAACAATTCTTGTGAAAGAATATAATTTGTTATTTTAGCATTCCTATAAAGGTCATCATTGATAACGAGACACATATTACTGGGAAGATCATTACATCTTTTTATAAGGATTTTTATATTTAACTCATCTACATAACTGTCACCCATTCTCAAGCAAATGAGCAAAGAGAGGTTACAAATCAAATAATTTTGAAAGGACTAAAGACATGTCTAGGGAAGGCTGGGGGGCAATGAGCTAGAGAACTCCTAAATGTTCTTTGGGCTTATCAGACTACTGCTAAAACTCCTACAGAAAATCCCCGTATAATATCTACTTTGATATAGAAGCAGTCATACCGGATGACATTGGATTCCCGAGCAATAGAGTTCAAATCATTAACTTTAGTAACTATGAAGAGAGGCTCAGAAAAAATTTGGATCTCCTCCTAGAAGTAAGAGATGAAGCCTCATTCAAGACCGTTGCATACCAAAAAAGGATTGCTCATCACTAAAATCAGAGTGTGAAACCTTGACTTATCTCTATTGGGGACTTAGTTCTGCGTAGCATCGAAGCTGCTAGAAAAGGCCCTTAGTATAACAAGCTCTCTCTTCTCTAGGAGGGTCCTTTTTTGGTGGCAACTATGGTTAAGCCTAGAACCTTCAAACTGAAGTATGCTATTGAAAAAATGCTCCCTAAAGCTTGCAATGTTAGTAAACTTCGTAAGTATTATCAGTAGGTATTGATAATATTGTTTGTCTTATATTATGTTTGTCTTGTATTATGTTACCCTAAGTGGTTATGCTTAGTATCTGCCAAGTATTATTATGCCGATCTTTCATACATCCCTTATGTATTGATTGGGGTAGAAATCTTCTAACCCCCGTATCCCTAAGTTATACTAGGGAATTATTTTACTATCTTATATAATATAGTAATGTGATGTTCACATTATTGTGATACTATCTTCTCTTATAAAAAGATAAAAAAACCTTCAAACTCTTTATTCAGGATTTAAGAAATACATAATCTACATTATGTTTTAATCATCGGATGATCAATCCCAAGAGGATTTGATCCGACCTCTTTCATACAAGTTAAAAATCATCAAGCAAATGCTTTGATTAACAATCTTGGATAGGTCAAGATATCCAGGGAGAATATCTCTTGCATTCACTCAAATCAAAAAAGACCACCAAAATATTTCTCATTGAAATAAAACTAAGTCAATTTCATATATATGTGAGAAGAAGAAAATAGAGAAATATCAATAATTTCTTAATATATCATTGAACATCGAGTACATCATATGGAAGCATCAACACAAAATACACATATACTCATCACTAGAAAGAAAATAAAGTGGTATAAACAACATCATAATAATCCTATAGGATCTCAATATCATCCTCCTCCTCCTTGAGGGAAAAGGCCTTTCATAACTCACTCTTTAGTTCTTCACCACCAGAGTCTAAAGAAGGGTCACCAAAGCCTAGCTAGGTATCAACCCCTTGATATTCGCTCTAGTCTTACGCTGCACCACACACACAATATTTATAAAACCTTTGATGAAGTCCTCCTCCAAACACCCTACTTCTAGATCCTTCACCTACACATTATAGATATTAATGTGAGCTTCCTAAACGTGATCCTCAATAATTATCTTAAAGGAAAATGATTTTTTGAATTCTTCTATGACTGTAGACGGCAACTGCTGGGCTTCCTTCTCTAACATCATACTATGGAGCCTCTTATTCTCAATTTCAAGAATTTTTTGATCTTTCATCTGCTGGTTGATCGTCATTTGTTCATCCACCAACTCTATATGTAGACAATTTATATGTTAATTTTGTGAGGAGATTGAAGTTATCCTCTTAGCCAGCTCTGCTTTACACTCTACTAGCTACTCCTCCACTGCCTTTATCTCCTTGACTTTTCCATTGTATTCCTTCTTGTATTCTCCTTAAAGATATTTAACATTTACAAATTTGTTGTTCCATCCATTCAAGGCCTTGGTCATCTCAAGCTTGAAATCCGTGTGCTCCTCCAATTGAAGAAATAAAAATAAAAATTTGTAAGAGTCATATCCTTTGAAAAAATATAAAAGGAAAGAAGAAAAGGTGAACTCACCAACTCCTCAGCCTGTCGATGGCCAATGCACTGATGTTTCAAAACATCTTTTGGAATATATGACTTGGTTGGAGAGATATGAGGACCTTCGCTAGTGACAGCCAAAATTTCCTCTGCCTTCTTCTTTTTTTATGCTTGCAAATAACCCTTACTCCCTAGTCATTTAGAATAAATTTTTGAAGGTTGGGGAACTACCTCCAGAACTTTCATAAACTTCTTTAGTATTTGTGCATGTGATCTTCCTACTTGAGTAGATAATCCCACCTTAAACAAATATTCTTTGCCTATATATATGCTCAAATAATGCACCTCATAATGTAGGGCATCAATATCAGAAAGTTTGAGTATCTTCAATAAATCCTCTGCTCCAATATGAAGAAGAACGGGGAACTCTTTCAACTTTCTCAATTTTTCTTCAAAATTCTAGTCATTTTGCACAAAAAAGAAGTCATTGATCAAACCTTTTGTCAAATATCGAGTATAAATATCCAACCACTTTGATCTAAAAGAGATACAACCCTACATATCACTAATGAGATGACCCATCCGAGAAAGTCATTTTGAAGATAACACCACTCCATGATCTCTAAAAAGTACGATAAGTCCCATTATGATCGACATGACCCTATAAGAAAATTGGGACAAACTCACTCCATAGGTCATCAAAATATCAATCAACTCAGGAGATGGTGGAAACTGCAGTGCTCACAAACTAAATTCATACAATATCACATATCTCGGGGGAGGAGAATTGGCATGATAGAATCTTATCAGAAACTTCATCACCAAATCATTAGGAAAATAATTTTTTTTCTTAAAAGCAATGAAAGAATCATCAGTGATGGTGGAGATAACATCATCGGTCTTCGTCGTGTTGTGAGTCATTTTTGAACCCTCAGATTGGGCAATAGGGTGATCTTCTTTGGCTAAAGGATTTCTTGTGGATGTGTGATCATCCATTTCAACTTCTGTACTAAAGAGGAGCACTAAATTTATGTAGGGAAAGAGACCTATGAAAGATAGTGGAAAGCCTTTAGAGAAAGAAGCAAAATGGGGAAGAAAGAAGGAAAAAGAGGAGAAATTTCTCACTTCTGTACAAGAAGAGGGGTGCTGAGTTAAGTAGAAAAAGTCACCTACTAAAAAATAAAGGAAGGCCTCAATTGTTATAAAGCTAGAAGGAGAAGAGAAAAAGGTGTAAGTTCCCCTGACCAAAGGGAGTATTTATAGTGTTTTGGGAGAGGGCATAAGCTTCAAGAATTTTTTGGAATTTTTTTATTTTTTTAGAAATTTTTTTGAATTTTTTTGAGATTTTTTGAAATTTTGTACGAGTTAAAAAAATGTGTTTTTAAAAAATCGGCTAGCAGTTAAGGAAACAGCTAGCGGCTACTCAAATCGGCGCTCGACCGCCAACAAACACAAGGAACCATACAGGCCAGGTGCAGGCTGGCAGGGCTGTGGGCGGGTCGATTGTGTGGGCCCTAGGCGGGCTACGGGCAGATCATGGGTAGGTGGGTAGGCCGAGGTACGGGCCGACAGACCGGGCGGCGATGGCCGGTAAGCCTGTTCAACTAATTTGGTTGCCTACTCAAATTTGGGTTCATTTTTTACCCAAAAAGGACAAATTGTATATTTTTAGGGTCCCAAGACCGTGTTTTGACATTCCGGACTCAATTTTGGCACTTTAAAGTTATTTGGGGCTCCTACACGTAAGATCAAATTTCAAATCACATGGAAAATTTTCCAAAGTTTGTGACATATATTTTTAGACTCATGGAGCTTCAACGACAAAAAATAAGGGGGCAACTAATATATCATCAAAAAATTATCTTGATCAGGCACGAATCCCGAGGCAAAATCAAGCCAATCACCTATACTCTAATTTTAGCAAACTTATAGTCAAACTGAGTATCTAAAAAATATGAACCGAACAACACCAAATTATACTCGATTTATGCCCAAATGAGTCTGAATCAAGGACCCAAAGCGTTGTTGGAAAATTCAAACCATAATTTAGATTACCAGATGATTTCCAAACATGGCGTGCTTATAGTCGAATAGAGTAGCTCGACGAGACAAATCCAACAAACCAAAGATTTCCAAATTCCAACATCATTAAGACCTTCAAATGTTTGATGAACGGCACTTAATCAATGGATTCCATATCGGCCATCCATCCAACCACTCCCCATTTACCCTTGATCTCTCACCTATTTACAGGTCGTGACACTCCATAAATCTATAAATACACCCCTCATTTCTCTTGAAAAGAGACCCTAAGCAAGAAGAAGAAGGAGAAGAGAAGAGAAGAAGGATATGAGGGAAGAAACTCCTCCTTAACCACCGCCCAGAATTCTACTCGACTTCCACGGGAAGCCAAAAATCTTCTTGACTTCCACGGGACGTTGAAATTCTGCTCAACTTCCATAGAAAACTAAAATTCTACCCAACTAACACCGGAGTTCTGCCCGACGCTGAAACTCTGCCTAAGTGATGTCGAAATTCTGCCCGATCTCCAAGTGACTTTGGGATTCAACACAAATACCCAACAACACCGAATCTCAATTTATTATTTTTAACTAAACTTCAATTTAGGAATAGATTATTGTAATCTGATTGTCTTATATTTTAAGGATGATTCAGCCTTTTGTTCCTTAAGCAAACACTAGTATAACTTTTTCAACTCGGCGTGGCCCCGTAGTTTTTCCCCTTCCAGGTGTTTTTTAATTTTCTCCTATTTGTGTGCTAGATATCCATATAATGTTGAGACAGAAACTTTTTAACTCTATCACCGCGTATATTCTAGCTCGCAGTAGTAACAATTTGCTAGTGTTATCTTTATGCATTGGTAAATATATAATCTATTCTAAATGCATGTAATACTATACTAGATCTATCATCCTCATTTGAGATGAAAAAAAATAATAGAAATAATGGAATAATTAAAGCATGAAATAAATATATTAATTAGGAACCCTTCTATTAGGCTCAATGCTTTGTGTTAATAGATATGCACTACTAAATTCTATGCTACTTATTAAGAGTGAAGAATTGTATGGATTCAACAAACTAGATCACCTAAATTATAATTCAATTATATATTTTTAATTGTGTATTAAAGTTTCTTTGGGAAATCCTAGCCATCTAAAACTCTAGATCGATGCTCCACTCTCTCCTTTTCCCCTTTGACTATTCATCTAAAAGGAAACTATGCCAAAGAGCTATACTTCTTCTTATTCATCTACAAGGAAAACCATTCCCCTTTCCTCATCCTCTTCTCTAGAATTCCCATTTAAAATTTGGTTGCTGGCATCCTTGCATAAGATGTTGCTTTCTCAAGCCTACTCTGAAACAATTTCTCCTCACATCCAACCTAAAACCTTTCTGATTATTCCACCATAGAGTTGCATGAAACCTAAATTGAATCTATCATTTCTTCTATTAACTAGAATAAACTCTTTTTCTCTTAATCTCCAACATAAAAAATTTTAACAATGAGCTATAATCAATCATAAACAAAGTCATACTCTTCTCGGATGATGAGATCAAGGGAGGAATGAAAAAATGGGAACTATCACATTGCAAACTACTTAAATAATAGGTCATATTATGAAACATAATTAAATGTTATCAATAAATCCTGGGTGCTTAAAAATACTCTCAGTCATCATTCTTTGAATGATGATTTCTTTTTTACTTATGTTCACTTCATTCTTCATATGGACTAAAACTTTTAATATGCCCCTAATTTGTTGGAATCCTTTTGACATCTCGATGATTGTTAGTTTAATTGATCTTCCACTTGCTATTGACTCCTTAGTCATAGAGTTAACCAAACTAATTCTTTCATGTATATGGTACAAGTTGATAACAAATCAATATTTCCTTATGAGCTTACTATACTAATTTTGGATAAGAATAAACCCTTGAGGTTCTATATGACTGGAAACATTGTCCATGTGCAGGCTACAGATCTCTAACACACCCTCACCACCTTTGTCCCGCTAACTCAAAATAATGAATACCTTCCAATCCTCATACAAGAAAAAAAAAACCATATAAAAATACCTAGAAACAATCATAAATCTATAAAAATTTCACAAACATCCTATATGTAATGCCTACTACAATAGTATTTGGATATATTCTAACCTCATTTATATAGTAAGTCTGGATATTCTTGAATTTGTGTTTTTCATTTTGTATGTATTTGTGCAATTTTATGTATATGAATATTCTATTCTGGAGTGTATCCCAAGGGTATATACATGTGAAATGAGAATCTGTAATTTTCCCTTGGAGATTTATAGCTTTGTAAATTGAAATGTTGTAATGTTAAGCTCTTGATATTATTATTATTTTATTATGAACATTGTCAATGCATTAGTGTTGGTGTCTGTAGCATTGCGGTTCTCAATTAAAATATTTAATTAATATTAAATTCAACTCAAAATCTCAAAAACTAAAATTTATCCTCCTTTGTGTAGCCACCTAGAGAGATAGAGAGAGAGATAGAGAGAGAAGATATTATAGACAGTGAAAGTCTGCTAATTATGTTCCTATTAGAAGGAGAGGTAGAGAATTGGTGTTTAAGCTAATAGGGAAAAATGTTTCAAAACAAATATTGAATTCTCTAATATTTTAGGAAGAGTTATATGATAATTTCATAACAAGGTTTGCATCTCCTTACACTAGGTAGCAATTGTAAGAGGCTTTCTTGAGATTGTAATAGGGAAGTAGAATAGTAATGCGATACGAGTCAAAGTTTATTATGTTGACTAGGTATGCACCACACCTTGTTAGCACTTCTAGGAAGAAGTGTTAATGAATTTTATGATGTATTTGGGAAAGTCTGAAGTGATATTTAGTTCCATTTTATATTTTTGATTTCTTTTAGCTAGTAGAGAATGCCCATATGATAAAGAATGACCTGATAGCTACTTAGCAATGGTGGATTACTAGTAGTAAGAGATTTGGAGAGATTTTTGGGAGCACCTTTAGTAAAAAGAGCAATATGTTAGGCATGGAGATTCTGGGAGAGGCTCATAAATTTATATCCCAATTAATAGTAGTGTAGACAGATTTGGGAGTTTTATTGGTGGATTACTAAGTTTTTATAATTATGGTATAAGATTTTTGGGCTAATTCTAACTCAATAATATTTTTAATTTGGTCAGACTTATATAGGATTGCTAATTATCCTTAACCTAGGACTAACATACATTTTGATTTGAGAGCTGAGAGCTCTAGTTAGTAAAGGAGACCAAGGGTAGTTACACTCTGAGCACTTACTAAGGGATCTTCTAGTTGAGGTGGTGATATGTAGATAGGGAGATAGTTTTTTGATACCTAGAAGGAGTTTAGTGTCTCTATTATTTCAGCTATAGTACAGACACAGGTATATAGCTTAACTCAAAAAGTGTATAGGGATTCATTAGATATGGTTATAGGTATGACCTAAATTTATGCTACTCATTGTCACATTTTATTTAATTTTTGAGCTAGTTATTCTTTTAATTTTTAGAAGTATTTTGATCTTTTATTTGTTCCTTCACTTCTACAACCCACTTAATATGTTTTTTTTACCTACTATGGGCAGTATGGTGCCAAGTCTAGTTTGTAATTGTGATATAGATATTTCTAATAGGAAGTGGAGACCTGGATTAATAGTATTATTTTCTTTTGAGTTTGATGCTATTCTTGGAATGGATTTGTTGAGCCATTATAAAGCTAAAATAGATTATTAGAAAAAGAAAGTGACATCCTTTCTTGATAGTATAAGTTATCTTTTATAGGAGGTCAGAGGAGTATGATCATGTCTGATACTAACTTTACAAGCAATGAAGATATGAAAAATGGGGAATATGACATTTGTTGCTTCTATAAGAGATAAATGGGTATTTTAAATATAGTAAAAATATCTATACAGTAAAATAAGTTTTTGATGTTTCCCTAATGAGATAGTAAATTTTTCACATGAAAGTGAAATAGAAATTTGAATCAAAATTTTGTCAGGTATTACTCTAATAGCTAAGGATCCATAGAGGGCAGCACCTAAGAAACTATAGGAATTTATGGTGCAATTACTGGAGTTGTATGATAGAAGATTTATCAGGCCTATTATATCCCCAAAGAGTGCATTTATTCTATTTGTAAAAAATAAGGATGGGACTATACCAATGTGTATAGATTAACGGGAACTAAATATGTGAATATAAAGTTAAAGTATCATTTACCTGTGGAAGATGATTTATTTGATCAATAGGAGGTTGCTTATATGTTCTTCAAGATTTGTTTAAGATCAAGATATCAACAATAGAATGTGAAAGATGAGGATAATGCAAAGACTACATTTGATGCTAGGTATGGAAATTATGAGTTTTTAGTCATGCCTTTTTGGGTTACCAATACGCCTACAGTCTCAATGAATTTAATGAATAGAAACTTTAAGAATTATCTAAATTGATTTATTATCATCTTTCTTAGTGATATTCTGGTTAATTGAAAGTTTGAGGAAGAGTATGTAGTATATTTGATGTTTATTTTAGAGGCTCTAAGGCAACACCAATTGCATATAAAATTTTTAATGTTCAAAATTTGGTGGAGAAGCATCTAATTTCTACATCATGTGAAGAATAATGAAATAATTTTTATAGATCCTTAAAAAGTTCAGGCTATTATAGATTGTCCAATTCCTATTACTATATCTGAGGTGTATTATTTTTTAGGTTTTGCAAGTTATTATAGGATATTTGTAAACTTTTTTTCTTAGATTTTTATGCCGCTGACTAGACTGAACCAAAAGGAAGTGTATTTTGAGTGGACATCTAATTATGGGAGCAACTTCTAGAAGCTGAAAGATTATCTAATTTTATCTCCAACTTCGACCATCCCATCTAGCATAAAAGGATTTTAGGTATTCATAGATGCCTCACTTGAAATTCTTTGATACGTTCTAATGTAAACTAGAAAGGTAATAACTTATGCTTCAAGATAGTTAAAGTCACATAGGGAAATATATCTGACACATAATCTAGAGTTTCTAGTTATTATGTTTGCTCTAAAAATTTTGGGATATTATTTGTATAGAGTTTAATGTGAGATTTTTATTGATCATTGGTGTATGAGGTACATTTTTACCCAGAAGGAATTGAGTTTGAGATCAAGAAGAAATCTTGAATTGATAAAATATTATGATTTGATTATTTAGTATCAACCCAATAAGGAAAATATAGTAGCTGACACTCCGAGTAGGAAGTTGTTGGGTGTAATATATTGTATGCTTACTCCTGATGATTAGCTGATCCATGGTATGAAAAGGACATAACTATAAATGATGAGATCAACAAATGAATGTATTACCATCTCTAGAAGATAGAATTTTAGAAAGCTAAAAATTCTGAAGCAGAATATGCTAAGTTGACTGATCAAATTGAATATGGCAAGAAATCTGAACTTCTATTATCTGACTCCAATGTTATTTTCTATAAGAGTATGCTATGGATTACTAGTAGTGAAAATTTAAGGAGAAATATTTTGTATGAGGCATATTATTATGTTTATACTATATATACTAGATGTAGCAAAATGTATAATAATTTGTAAAGATTATTTTTGTGGATCGATTTATAAAGTGGCTAATTTTATATCTAAATGCAAAGCTTGCCAGTTAATGAAAGCACAACATTAGAGATTGGTTAGTTTATTATAGCCATTACTCATTCCAAAATGAAATTAGGAATAAGTGATTAAGGATAACGTTACGAGCTTTTTGAGGTCAAGGCAAGGACATGCTACTATAAGGGTGATAGTAAATCATTTGAAAAAATTTGGCGATTTTCTTGTTATTTAACAGGCTAACTTTATATATAAGTTACCATAGATATATGTGCATGAGATTGTCAGACTTCATGGGATATGCAAGGTAGTAGTTTCAAATCGTGATGTAGGTTAACATATAGACTATGGGGAGATATTCAATAGGGTTTGTGAATGAAATTGTATTTTAGTGTGGCTTTTCACCCATATACACACAGAGAATTTGAAAGGTTAATTCAAGTACTAGAGGATGTTCAAAGGAACTATGTTCTAGATTTTGGTTGTCATTAGGAAGGCCACATTCCAATTTTCATACAAGGAATTCCACTAGGTAGCTTTGAAAGTAAACTATTTTTAGAAATTAAAAAAAAAAGGTTTATCATACAAAAAATTAATAGTGCAGTTCAAATAAATCTTAAAAATAAGTTTAAACTACATTTGTAATGTTGACAAGTTCTAAAAATAGGTTTTCAAATACAATTAAATTCTAGTCTACTATTTATTTGGTTGTTTTTAAGACATTCTGCAAAATTTTATATTTTATTTATTTTTATATTTTCATATAAAATGTAATTATATATGTGCTTGTTTGTTTAAAATATATAATTTTTGAGAATTTCTAATGTTAGGAGGAAATTTTATTGTGTTGAATACACTAGGAGCTATATGGATCCAATTCTATTCTAAAATTTCTGAATATTTGTAATGTTAAGCATTTATAAGTTATAAGCCTATTTTTGATATGCTAGTATTAGGAGAAATATTGGGCTTCTATAATGTACTATTAAATGAAAAATGATTTCTTCTTAACTAGACATTAGTTTTTATCATCATGATCCAACATGAGGTGACTTCTTTATAAGAATTATTTTTATCTATCTGGGTCATAACTTCACAAGCTGCCTCCATTAACTATAAAATCCCTAACTATGTTTAATGAAATAACTCTTCAATGTTTTTACAAACTTTTGATACATTCTCTCTTCTTAGGATGATGCCTTATCAAAGCGCTAAGCCAAAAAACCAATTCACCTTATAAGTATCCACATCTTCTTCCCAAGATCCTAGCCAATCTCAAAATAAATTATCTACCCTACAACACAATCTTGACAACTCAAATCAACCCTTCTCTAAAATAGAACAAGCAGTCCTCTAAGCCATATTGCAACAAACAAAAATCCCAAAATCTTCTAAAGCTAAAAAGAATAAGCCAATCAAACTTCAAAAGCTCAGTGAGTTTCCCTTTTTTACTTCATAGAATGTGAGGGATTTTAATAATTTAGATAGAGTTCTTAGCTATAAAAACCTCATTCAACTCTACTATATTGTCCTTTTTTGTAATCTTGAAGTCAAAGCAAGTTATTAATTGTCCTTTGATCCTTATCCCAGTCTTAACCACAAGTTTTACACCAACAAAGATAGCTATAATAATTTCCATACCTCCCATCATGTGAGGATATAGGTCAATTGGAACTCATCTTCCATACTCTTCACTCCCATCATCTCAAACCCATGACTCACACATGGTCAGGTCAAATATCATAGCATGTATCCCATTCTTATAATTGTTTGTTATGCTTCCAACTACTATAAAGAAAGAGAAAAACTATGAAATATCATAAAGAACATTACTTGTTAGGTTAGTTTGCCTTGGATTGTTATGAAGGATATCAATTGTTGTAGTTTTTTTTTTTTTTTGAAAAATCTAAGGGGAATCTTGTTCCTCCTAACATGCTATATTATTTTAATTACAGTGTCTTTGAGATTATCCTTAAAGACCTCTCTTTTTTTGGGCTTCACTTCATTTGGTTCAACAATAGGAAGGATGATCCCATCCATATTAAACTTGATAAAGTTCTTGTTAATGAGGATGTTAAATCTTATCACTTTCTACATAGTTGATAATATAAGATGTTCTAAAAACTCTCTTATAATTATAATTACTCAGGCTTCACAAAATAAAAGATGTAGATTCCTCCTCAAAAACATATGGACTAAATATAACAATTTTTGTATGCTCTCCACTCTACCTTCTTTTGTCATGCTCTAGAGGATCCAATTTGTTCCTTTAAAACCAAGCAAAGAAAGTTCAAAAGCTCTTCAAAATCCAATATCTAGGCTTCCTCTAATAACACAACTAACACCTTCAAAAAATTCTACTTTATTGCTTTGGACAATTATCCTCTTAATCAATTTGTGAATTCTAAGGTGAGAGAATTTAAAGAAGCTCTTGACTTTCATTAGACCTAATAGGATTCTTAGATTGTTGAAAGGGCCAAATCAAAATGGCTTATTAATGGAAAAGATGACCTAAAATTTCTATATGGTAAAATTAAGGGGAAATGAAATCAGAATTGCATAAAAGAGCTTTTCGCAAATATGAGAACTTCCACATAACAAAAAGATATTATTTTGGCTGCCTTTAACCACTTTAAAAACATTTTCAATACTCAACCTTCCCTCTTTGCCTATTAGTAGAATTGTTCCCCCTTACTTATATCCCATCTTAACCATGCAAGTCACTAATGAGGAGACCAAAGCCACTGAGCCCTTTGGGTTTTCTTTTGAATTATATGATGCCACTAAGGAAAATATTGGTACACAACTTTGTCATACTATAAAGTATTTCTTCTCTAATAATCAAATATGGAGGATACTAAACCAACTACAATTTCAATAATTCATAATACTCAGCATACAAGCAAAATTTTAGATTTTAAACCCATTTCCTAATGTAATACCTTTTATAAAATTATAACTAAAATGATTTCTTTAAGACATAAACCTATCATGCCTTTTGTTAGACTTTAAAGCCAAACTGGGTATCTCAAAATAGAATTTTGACCCATAATATCTTTCTTGCCAAGAAATTCTAGGATAAAGTCACTCAAATGCAAATGCCATTTTTTTTTTTTGCCGAACTAGATATATTTAAGGCTTTTGACATGATTTGTAGATATTTCATTATTTCTATAATGTGGCAGAATGGCTTTGCCCACCCATTCATTGAATGGATTAAAGCTTGTATTTTCAATGTATCTTTCTCTATTTGTATCAAATGGTCTCTTGAAGGATACTTTGGCTCTTCATTTAGATTCAAATATGGTTGTCCCATTTCAGCTTACAATTTTTTCTTAGCTACGGATGGCCTTTCAAATGTCTTTAAGGAAAAGATTAGCAACAATGTATATTTATGTATACCTTTGGGCTACCTAATAATTTATGATATTCCTTATGCGAATGAATTATTAGTAGTTAATAAATGTAATATAGATAATATTAATACTCTTAATCTTATCCTGGATCAATTTGGAAAAGCTGATAGTCTCGAAATTAATGCCTCTTAAAGTGTTATATATTTTTGTAAGCATACCTCTAATTAATGATAACTAAGCAACTTAAATTGCATATAAAAAAAGGTAAATATTAGTACTTAGGTATCCTAATTTCATTCAAAACAAAACTTATCTCTAATTTTCAACCCTTAATATGGAAATACATGTATCTTCTGGAAGGATAAATAGTTAAAAAGAAACCTTTTTCTAGCTGGTTAATTGCAATTCTAAAATTTTGGCATCTAAAATTTATTTGTTTATTGGATCAAGGGTACAATATTGCCAAGGTCCTATATAAAATTTTTAATCAAACTTTGAGCTAGGTTCGTATACCATAGGGCTTTTGCTGCTAAGAAGCTAGACCTTATATCATGGAAAAATACTTGTTGTCCCAAGCATTCTAATGGCTTGGGCATCCCTTCCTTCTCTATATTATTACATTCTCATAGATGCTCATTAATTTGGGGATGTTTGCCATCTAAATCTTTATAATTTGTTAAATTTGGCAAGGAAAAATAACCTTTTTAATGGAATATGAATAATTCTATGGAATCCAAATGTTGGAAAATTTTGGAAGTTGTGGCTTCTTTTATTAAACCCAAAATCACTTTCAAGCCTATATCTATAAGCAATTTTGTTTATATTGGGACCCTAGTGTGTTGTTAAAGCACTATATGAGCTCTAGGACATAAATTTCACCTTTCATATCCTTCCTCCGCACACTCGCATCTCAATGGTTATTTGTAATAATAATTGGAACCTATGTGATTCTCTACCATGTTCTCTTTGCAATATTATTATTGCTACCCCCATAATTTATGGAGGTTCTAATATTTTAACTTGGCTCAACTATGACTCTTCATCTTTCAAGTCATTTATAAATTCTTATTATTGGAATTTAGCTATGATTTCTTTATACAAATTTATTTGGCACAAGAATTTTTCTTTAATGTATTCAGTTTTTAGTTGGCTTCTTTTTATAAATTGACTTAAAACTTCGATTGTTCTTTTATTAAGAGGCATTCTAGTGGATTCCAAATATACTACCATTCAATCAATGAATTGATTTATCACATTTTCTATGAGTGTGATTTCACTTTCAAAATTATAAGCAACATCATTTTGATTGCCTCTACGTCCTTATTAAGGCCTTCTTCATTACAACTGTTTCAGATCATTATGGATACTTAATCATTCTAAATATGTAGTTAAAAGGCTTTATTTCTTGTTCATTTGTTTCTCTATGTGCTTTATTTGGCATGAATGAAACAATATGAAATTTGGGCATGAAATGATTAGGCAATCATCACTCATAGGTAGATAAAAAAGAACATTAATCTTGAAGAATTATGAGGAAATCATAGGATATTTTCTATGACTTAGCTGCATTGGGATTATTGTTTTCGGTAGAGAATGATGAGTATAGCTATGGCCCAAAATGTTGATGCCGCTTGTTGCGCTCCTTGGATGGTCTTCTTGGTAACCAAGTGTGCACACAGTATATGTATAGAAGAAATTTCTCTCATGGGTGACATTTTGAGTCCATTTTTTATATTTTTTTTATAGTTTTTAGTTTCTTTTAATATCAGTTTCTTTGTCTTCTTTAGTTTTCTCTTGTGTTAGTTAATTTTGAGTAATATAGATTTTTGTTGTAGCTCTTGTAATTCTTTTCTTATCCTCTTGAGATGTATCATTGGGCCGTTATACCTTTGCAACTATTCATTTTTGTAATGAAAATGACTAACACCTCATTTTCCACAATAAAAAAATAATTAGATTATAGTATTTGTTCTCATGATCTTCTCCACAAGAATTTGGGAAACCAACAATGTTTATGTCAATTGGATTGATCATTGTCATTAGGAGAATATAAACTTAGTTAAGCAAGTCATCAGTCTTAAACCTTCATGATAATCGTCTCAAAATCATATCTCATCATGTCATAAAAACTATGACATCTCACCTATAGTGCTTGACAACCAATTAATGCTATTCGACTACAGAACTCGACAACTCGCCCAAATCAATCATTAAAGTTAACTATAGATTCTTGCTAGAAGAGTTTATCAAGGGATCCCACCTTCAATTTAGATCTTGTTTGGAGTTCCCATTTGATGGGCTGCTATTAGCTAGACTTATCAATTACTCAGCTAGCTATATCGAGCTCAGTTGTATACATTCCATATTACTTTATCATCTAGTCCTTCATGCACTCTTAACAATAGCTCTTAACTATAAATAGAGGGACAAGTGTACCCACTATGCATTATTGTACTTTTAGCCAAAAATGATGCTTCTTTGACTCCATAAGATTCTCACTCTGTAGTTCCTTGGCTACTCACATTTTCTTCATGGTTATGTGGGTCAACTAAAAATTTTGTTCTGCTGAACGAGCATCATCCACATGCATGAATTTTAAAAGGTAGGAAAGGATCACTTTAATTTCTTTTAACTTCTTTGAAAAAAAAGTTTTTTTTAACATTTTCATTCAAAATATTAAGTTCGAAACAAGCAAGCCTTTTTGTCCTTATTTTAATTTCTTTATTTTATTTTCTTATTCCAATTTGTTCTAGCTAGATTTTGTCTGTAGGATAAAAGGCTTTCATTCATTACTAAATTTTTCTAATAAAAAAACAAGTCAGCCTTATGCTCTATTTGGTTGCAGAGAATTTGAGAAAAAAAATAGAAGAAACAAAATATCAAATAATAATTGCTAATTTATAAATAATTCATTAATTATTTATATTTCATTTAACCTTTTTTTTTCCACAAAACAAAATGTACCCTAAGCAATCATTGCTACCGGGATCCATCATCCATCTATGTGCTCTAGTTTGAATGCACTTTCTCATGCAGATGGAGTGTTATGCGCTAGAAAATTTATAGTGATAGAGTGAGAGTTTAATATATTTGCATTATAGTCAAATATGTATCAAAATTTTTGTACATAATAGAACTTTTTAGGTGAAAAATCTAGAAAGAGAAAAAAATCACAGGACCCAATTACAATAATTCAGATGTCCATAAACGAAAAGTTAAAAACCCAACAACATGTTCATATCTTGGCAGGAGTTTGGAGATGATGGAAGTGACTACTGGTATTGGTCATCAACTCTGACAGCTAGGAAATGTAATTGAGTTCTTAGTTCTCTCAGCTCATGAACCTCTTTTTTTATAGAGAATGAGTTCTTTTTCATAGACTTTTCTAGATGAACAATTTGTTAAATCTGTCTAAAGCACTACTTTTTATTAACTGTATTAATTCTCTTGATTATATATCTTTGCTCAAATATTTGAATGACTTAATGATGTCAAAATTGAATTATCTTGAGCTCATAAGATTCATCTCGTCAAGTTGCTCGATTTCACTTAAGCGTGTTACAATTACAAGTCATTTGGACCATCAATTTATGTTTAGAAGTTTCTAAACATAATACAACTATTTGATTTGAGCTCATTTGGTGTCGAATTGGATCATATGTAGCATTGATAAGTTCATCTTATTGAAATTACATATTCGATGTTTTGTTTGAATATAATTTTGCTAAAATATAATTTAAAATGATCTTAAATTTAATTCTAAAAAATTTAGATTCAAATAATGCCTTGAGATTTGTGCCAATCATATGAACTTTCTAGAATCATTTTGTTTTCTTTGTCGAAGCCTATTATAACTTTCTCCACCACAAAAGGACCTTCCCATGTAGTCCAAATATATATTTCAAGTCTTTAAAAATTTTGTGGCATAAAAATTAAATTTCTTCCCTAGCCCACCCCCTTAGCAATGTATCAAGGTGTAGGACCCTCGGCAACACCCTCGGTAGCACCACCAAAAGAAGAAGAAGAACAAGAAGAAGAACAAGAAGAAGAAGATGGAGATGAAGATGAGGAGTACGGAGAGCCCTATTATTTGTCCCTTTGTTTTTTATGTTATTTTATTTATGTTGTTAGTTTTTTTAGTAGCTTTTTTGTATTTCTCCCATAGTTTTTGAAAATTTCTACTTTATTAAGTTGTAAAAATTTCCTGCATTTTCTTTTTATGTTTTTGTAATTTAAAAATATATTGAAATTAAATTTCTCCAAGTTTTAGTTTATTGCTTATCTTACTATTGCACTTCTTGCTTGAGTTATGAACTTTGGAAAATTTAAAATTAAGATCCTAAAGTATTTAATAGTACACAACATCAAAATTTCCTTACTAAAATAGTTATAAATAACAATTAATCTTTTTTATTTAAAATTACTAATTCAAAAAAAAAAAATTAAAAATCACTTAGGCTCTTTATTTATATAGGGATACTTAATTTTAGTAATAATGTAATTTAAGTTATTAGATTAATCCTAAATCACCTAAAAAGTGAGTAATTAGGAAATTTTAAAACCTCTAACAAACTTTAGAATAGTATAGTGAGTGGAGGCATATATATGGTATTCAATATCAAAAGATATTTTAGCAAGTAAATGAAAAAAAAAAAACATAAACAATGAAAAAATTGAAAAAGGCTAAAATATCTTAATATAAAAAATTGGTGCTCGCAAAGTTTATAACCACTTAAAATAATAAGTGAGACAGGCATTAAAAATTATTATATGATACTTAGCAAAATATAAATTAAAAAAAAAAGATTAATTTCTAAATACATGAATATAAAAAAATTGGTGCATGCAATGTCTTGTCCTACCTCTATAATTCTGAAAGAATTATTAGAAATATAATAGTTAAAGAAAGTTCATAGGTAGATTTAAGGATTAACTAAATAACAAATTTCATTAATTCTAAAAATTAGAGTAAACCTAAGTAAGGTAGTCAAAATTATTCACCCATAGGAGTTTGGTTTAAAAAGAATATTAATTCAAAATTACATATTTGGATATTATGAATTACTTAATTGGAAAATCTTTCAACTATATGTATTGTATATATACATAGATTATTAGTTTTAGTTCTTTCCAAAAAATATACTTAATGCAAAAGATAAAATTGTATCCTAGTATAAAATTAATTACTTGAAGATAAATAAAAGCTAAACAATTAGGAGAATTTATAAGATAAAAATTATTTATTCAAAATTATCTTTAATATGATATTTTGTGCTTGTAATCCTTGTATTTTGTGTGGATAAATAGTGAAAAAGTTATGAAAATTAGATCAACACCACAGTGCCATGAAGACAATGTTGTAGCTTTAAAACCCATTATAGCACTATAGCATCCCACCTTTAGTGCCACAATGGAGATCTCAAAAGAATTTGGCTGGACAGCTTAGCATCTAAGCATTATTCAGAAAGCTCTGCATCATGATGGGAGTCAATTAAACCAATGAATCAAAATGACAAATGGTGAACAAACACACCGATTCAACGGTATTGTAGTGCCCCAAAGATGGTGCCATAACACTCATTCAATTAATTTGTAAAACTATAAATAGTAGTATTAGACTTCTTGTAAAGGGATTGGCATATTGTGGAGTCATTTTGTGTGAGTGCTAGTATTATCTTGAGAGGGAGTAGCTTGTCTACTTGTATTTGGAGTATTATGTTAGTTTGGGGTAAAGTGAATAAGTGCAAAAGGATTGTAGTCTTAGTTTTAGGTCCTTTCTAAATATTTTTTTTACATTATTTATCTTATTGATCTTATTTTTCATGTTTGTAACTTATTATTTATTCAATGAAATGAAATATTTGTTGTGTAATAACATCTTCACGTGTACCTAAACATTACACATAATTTATGATTATTTAAATGGATAATATTACATGGAGTAGGTTTAATCTTTAAAGTACCCATATTGCTTTTAATTTCCCCATACTTCAATTGGTTTATGTATAGGACATACATAAATTAAAAATCCAGTGTGATCTAGAGCCTTGATGAAGGAATAGAATAATAATTAAAGACTATAAAATGTAGTCCATCCATAACATGTACATATGGTTTTTAATAGTATGGGATAAGGAGAAAAAAGAATTGTAGTTAAGGAGGATTCTAACTAATACTCCAATGAGCTCAACAAGATAAGGAGTACTTATTACTCTGATCCACGACAATAATAGTTAGTTAACCACTCTAAAGTAATCATGCACTTTTAAAAAAAATAGGTTCAAATTTTTTAAAAATAATAAATTTTCTTACTGTATTAATTTAAGTTTAATTTTAATATGCACCACACTTTTAAATCATTTAGCTAGATAAATTTAGCAGTTTTGTAGACATTAGTAAAGTGAAGTTAGAATATTTCTTGAGTCCTTGTGGGATAGAAACTCTTCTCATCAGTGTATTACTTGACATGACATGTACACTTATAATAAATATGACCTATATCGAAGAAAAATTAAATTTTCATCAAAAAATTGAGTGGTGTGTGTAAGCTAAAGCATGAAGCTTTGCATTTTTATTAGTTAATAGCAATAAATAAGCAGTAGACCTATAACATAGCACCACCATTCCCATCACCGTGGCTCTCTCAAGAGAAATTCTAGTATCAAGTAGATATTTAAGCACCATAATGCAAGACATTCAGTGTTGCAGTGCTCCCAAGCTCTCACCCACTATTACTTTTATTTTCTAAATTTTAAGCCACAACCTCTTTGGCATAATTAAATATAATAAAAACTCTAAAATTAATATAAACTCATGCGACGCTAAATAGACTTAAAATTATGACTAGTTTAAATTTGAGCATCACAAGTAGACTCTACTCTATATAAATGGTCATTTCATAAATTTCATTGGAAAATTATCAATCTCATCCTTCAATTGAAAAAAATTTCTATTAAATGTTCTTTTAAACATTGAAAATTATAGTATTGAGATTGATATCCACTATTTATATTCTATAGAGATTTTGGACACTTGAGGTATTCAAAATTGTGAACTTCCTTCATAGTACTACATGTAAATGTATTCAAATCGGTGTAATTAGATGAACTTGGTCAAATTTGGTGTATATGGCCTTTTGATTGCTCATGCTTTCTTTGTTGGAGAAGCTAATAATTTTTTTTTTGTGAAAATTTGATTACATTTGGGGGAGGATTGTTTGATCTACTTTCAATGAGCATTGATGGCATCTCTAGTTGTTATTTGAACTTCTAGTTGATAAATTAAATCAACGTTGGAGTGAATAATCTCTCGCATTAGCCAATAGTAAGAAGGACTATGTTAGAGACCAATAAACAAAATATCTCTTCATAATTCTAAATCTACTACTCTCAAGGTTTTTGAAGAAAATCTGTTAGAGTATTAGGTAAGTGTCTCTCAGACATTTTGATAAATCCCAAAAGGATGAGAGGAGCACTTAATAATTTGTTAATTGTCGATGAATTTTTCCATAGGAACTTTGGTTAATTTAGCAAAAGTATGAATAGTTATATGTGTAAGTAAGTAGAATCATGTGTAGGCTTGTCACTTGAGACTTATGGGGAACAACTTGCAAAGGATTACATTAGAGGCATGTTGAATGTAAATGATGGCTTTTTAAGGGCCAATTTCCTAAAGAATTGCATTGGCCAAGGACGAAGATTCTTGAAAATTTTGATGAGGAATAAGTTAAATCATTTCCCTCAAAGGAAATTCCTCCTAAATAATATTTCATTGCACATCTCTTATAACATCATTTTCATCCTATTTATGCACTTCTCTAATGGGAGGCATTGATGGCTTTCACTACTTATACTATTTGGTCCTTGATTGATTAATTGGTTTCTAGCCATTAAAAAAATGGATAGTATTTTAGGAATATTTCCCATAAATAATGTCAAAATATTGCATACTAGAAAATATGCAACATTAGAGTGATTGTTTAATGTCTTAATATTATAAAAAATAAACCCGCATAAAAAACTTTGTAGAGACTCATAGGTATTAAGCGTAAAACTTGAAATAGGGAAAAACTATGGCCAAGCCCAATTGAAATAATCCACTATAGAATGAGATATACAATAATTTTGTTGCAATTCAGGAGCCCAATCTTGAGTTTTGATGATTACAAATATTATTAGATTCGTACTTTCTTATTCCTACATTACATATTAGATATTTTTATTGTGTATCACTAACCATTTCATGTACAACATGCACCTAGCAACATTTAAGAATTGAAACTTAAGATAATATAGCATTAGTGTAAAAGATAATCAGTGTTTGATAGAGTCTATATTTTTTATTTTTCATAAGTCAATTTCTATTGTAGGTCTATGTCAGCTAAGCAACTGAGCATACATTCACAATAGAGGGAGATATTGAATATTTGAATTTTTTGTTAATCATACTATGTAATCTAAATCATACTATATAATTTCTTTAAATAAAAATTAAATTAAGTGTTTAATTAAATGATATTAAATTTAATTGGGTTATAACTAATTGAATCATACTTCCACTAAATCATGCAGGATAATCAGCTATTTTGAGAAACTTCGCCATCAAATCCTTATTACTTAAATAGGATAATTTGAAATTTAAAAACTAAATTGTTCACATTGTATGATCTACTTTATAATGTATGAATATTAATTAAAATTATCTAATTTAATTTTGAGGATTAAGGAATCAAATTAGATCTAATCATTATTAATGATCATACTTTATGAATCGTCTGAGAACTTATTGGATGATCTTTGATTCAACTAAACTAATTATAGTATATGATCTATGAAGCATATTGTATGATCATAAGGCATAATATTAAAAATTAGGATTTTTTAAATGCCACTTTTATAAACTCATATTATGTCTTAAGGGAAAGAGAACATGAGCCATCAGAGATTTTTTTCTTTCTTTGGAGAGTGCTTGGAGAGTACACTTCAAAAGGGAGAGAGAGAAAATGAGGTTGAGATAAGGAGATTTTCTTGAGAGAGTCAAGGGAAGTGAGAGGATTCATATGATTGTTCCAGTTAGCATGTACCTGGGGTTCTCCTATTGTGTCATGGTGGAGCTCTTGAAGAGAAACTCTAAGAAGATGAGTGTTTGGTGCAAAAGACTAGCTAGCTGAGGAGGCTAAGGATCAGCATCTTTGCTAGGATGGGAAGCTAAAGGAGGGATCAACATCTCTACTAGAGTAAGGGGGTGAAGGATAGATGACATCTTCGTTGGGTTGGGAGGTAGAAGGAAGAAGATTCTTTGATGTTTGTAAAAGTTATTATATGCCGAATCAAGAGAGAAGAGCTTCTCCACCTAATTGTGTGCTAAAGGAGACTCACTTTTATTACAATACCAAAAAAGGAGGTCATTTGAACCTCAATAAATCCGATTTGCTACTCCTTACTATCTTGAAATTTTATTTTCTTTTAATTATCTTTGTGAAAGATTTATTTAGTTTATTTTTGGTTATCTTTGTAAAAAAAATGTTAGTTTACTTTTGGTTAACATTGTAAAAGAATTTCTAGTGATAAATCTCTAGTAGACGTTCTTATTTTTGAATTAAAAATAAAAATAATATTTTTTTCTAAAAGTTAAAAAAAAAACTTCTTTGCTTACAATTTTATTTGAATAGATTATTCTCTTAAATCTCTTTTGAACATCCATTTTTAATCTTAAGAAAAAGATTTCTAAATTACCAATTCACTTCCACACCCTAATCTCTCTCATCGCACTCCCCCCCTCTTGGTGTGCCAAAAGCACTTTCAAATTTTCCCTTCCTCACAAATGATGGAGAAGGGAATATCTTGGGAACAATTAACTGATTCTCACTGCAGGCGACAAATGCAATATGGCTCTTTAGTTCTCTCAAATTTTAACCTATCTTTTTTTTTATATATATAATGAGTATTTATAGTCTTTTTGAGATAAAGATTTTGACAAATTTGGTTAGAATTCAAAGCACTCCACCATACGGTTCATATTGATCCCTTTAATTTTGTATAACTTATTAAAAGTCTTAATGATGTCAAAATTGGGTGATCTTTAGCTCTTTAGTTTCATCTCGTTGTATTGATTGATTTGATAATAAACATGCTATAATTGGAAGCCATTTGGTCCATCAATTTATGTTCAGAAGTTTTCAAATATAATTCAAGTGCTAAATTTATGCTCATTTAAAGTTGGGTCGGATCATTTGTAAATTGGAGACATTCAATTTGATTATAAATTTGCTGAAATTAGAGTTCATATGATCCTAAACTTAATTTACAAAGTTTTCAATTCAAGTAATATCTTGAGATTCATGTCATTCATTTAAATTTTCTAATCTATCATGTAGAATGAAAAAAATAACATAGAAAAACTCATAGATATCTATGCAAATTTGTGATATAAGATCTCAAAGGCCCTCTTTTGGATCCTATTAAAAAGAACTATTTTTAAGATCAATAAAAAAATAATAATATATGTTCATTTTAAAATTTCCATTTATTTGCAAAATACTTAAAATAAGATTTAGACTATTTAAATATTTTACCCAACTCTCATCTTTGTGAGAGCTTTGGGATCGCAACATCGAGGAAATGGTGCTCATGACATCAATGTAATTCATCCTTCATTCACCACGCTAACAAAATTCCACTCACCCATACTCATTTAGTTCTTCTCCTTTCTCACTAATTCCCTCCCTCCTAACTCTCACACCCCATCATCTCATCCTCTTTGGTGCCCTATGGTACCTTCATAGCCTCGGCGTTGATGTTCTCCTTGCGTTTGGAGTTTGCACCATCCGCCCTCATCATTTCCATCCCCTGTTTAATCATCAAAGTCTTTTTTATGTGCTACATTTACTTGTTAAATAACAAGCAAGTATGTTCACCAACATAAATTATAATTATGTTTGTATAAGATTTAAATTTTTTTATTAGGATATAATCATGTTTGTATCTTGTTTAAACATAGTTCAAATATGATTCAAATATATCTCAAATATGATTTGCCTATAGTGGATATAATTAAGTGCATTTTGATAGCTTCAACACAATTGAATCATCATATTACAAAGTAGATATGATAAAGTGTAATATAATAATTACAACAAAATATAAATTATTATAAGATAATAGAGATTTATTTAATAGATATAACACAACAAAGTGCAATCCAAGAGCTCTAAAATGATAGATATGTACAACAACAATGTATTCTTTGAGGTATGATGGAGTTGATAGTGCATTAACATAGAAATAAAGAACATGATCACAAACTAAATCATCATTTCAAGATCAAGACTTCTCATCAATGCTCAAATTAAAAATAAATGAAACTTGGCCATGAACTCCTCCCACCAAGTTAGTTTTTTGGTGATTTTAGAAAGACTTAAACTTTGTCCCTCATACTTTATCCAAACTCATTCGGGGGAAAGAATATAGCTTGAAGATTGCATGAAGATTATAAGCACTCCACTTCTATCAACTGGCTTGACCAAATTTTGCTAGTTAAATTTTTTCTCTATTATCTTATTATTTATTCATGTCACTAATCCATGTGATTGATAGTAATAGGCTCCAAATGTTTTCCAAAAGATGTACGGGTTGACCAAAGTTATAAGAGATCCTACATATGCTCCATGTTTTGTATTCTTAAATTATTATTGAATAGTATAAAACTCTACATGTGCAAAAATTTTATAGAAAATTAGTGGCTACCTTACATCTTCATGAAGCTTTATAAATAACCCCTTCTTGAATTTTGGTGAGTCTATAGTTATCATAACAACCATTCTTTTTCTCCTCTTCTCGCTAGTTCAGCTGCTACCTACCTACAAACTAGAATTAGCAACCCTCACATATCCGGCACTCTAAAAATTCTAAAAAGCCTCCAACACTGTCACTTCTTCCTTTCACATTATCCACAAACCCCACAAGTCCTTAATATTTTAAATCACCATTGCCTTTAAGAAACCCAAGCCAAATTAATTACACAAAAGACAATTCTAGTTGTTTATCCAAGATGACCAACCAATTTGAAATTTTTAGCACTCAAAATACTCATAAAAATACCCTAAAAGTACATTCATTTTCCCAATATCCCAAACTTCATATCTAATATTCTTCATGCCTCCCCTAGAAAACCTAATTTTATTTAGCAAGGAAGTTTTAACATTAAATGTGTTACAAAATCAAGTCACCCTTTCCCATTCTAGACAACCCTTTTCCACCTTTCAAAACCAATTTAGTTATTATCTTTATTATTATAATATTTTCACTCTGCTCTACTCAAATATGATCTATTATATGAAAAGGATCAAGTTATATTTACTCTGAGCGCATTTATCAACATGGCAGAAAAATGTTCTCTCAAAATTCATCTTGACTTGTTACTTCTTAATCTCATGTAATTTGTAAATAAATATTTATGTTCCCTTTTTCACCTAGTGTTAAGGTAAATGATGGTTGACATTTTGAATGAAAAGTTGTGTTTTTTTATGCTACTACGCAGCCAAAATTTATTTAGCCATCTAAAAAAAATTACAAACTAAATTTCACTTTAAAATTTTGAAGCGATGATCATAGCTAATATTTACTTCAATTATAGTAAAAAAATCAAAGGCTATAAGAATAAAGGGTAAGTCAAAGAAAGCAAATCAAATTAAAACCCACTTTCTTCTTTTTTTTTTTAAGCATGTAAGTGTTTCCCATTCCAAAGAAAATAAGCTCTTTAGCTAAAAATTCTATGAAGTAATAAAACAAGGCAAACAATCTAAAAATTTGACAAACCTAATTTTGTGCATGAAACATTAGAAGTTTGCTAGATATTCTATGAAGCATTAAAATCATAAATTTTGATGCATAATCCTATCTTAAAGGACTCCATCTACCATAGAATTTTCAATTTAAAATAAAGTATTTTTAAAATTCATTTTTTGAAATATTCAAAACAATTAAAATTCTATCCAAAGGATTTGAAAGAAAAAAAAATAGTATTTTTTTTTTCAGCTCACTAAATCATAAGATATCTAAAATATTCTAATATTTATACAGTAACATCTTATCATTGAGCTCTACAAATCATAAAATATTCAATGCAAATTCCAACAACTTGATTGCAATAATTATATTTTTTACATCACATCCTTATTTTCATAAAATTAGGGAATTGTGGGGCACATGCACCAAGATCAAAGAGTTTTCAACCTCTTACATGGCACATAACTAGAATTTTCAATTTAAGAGAGAGAGAGAGAGAGAGAGAGAGAGAGAGTATAGGGGTGTCAATTTGGATTAACATGGAGGATTAAAATAACCTATATTTAATTCCACCTAAAGCTTATTGACCCAAAATCTGCTCAACATAAATCAATAGGCTCAAATCACATATGTATGACATTCATTATATGATTTATGTGATTTTTTTATGTCAATACATCTCAATTAATTTGATATGACCCATTGATATGTTTGATGATTGTTATTAGTGAAAGAAAGAATATTTGCTTAGGCTCAAATAATTAGGGCTTCAAATAATTTTTCACATATTGTAATAAATATCACACTGATTATAACAATCATTTGTATATACAGGGGCGGAACCAGCTTCAATTTTGAGGGGGGGCAAATACAACACAAAAATAATATTATATATCTATATATTACGAAAAAAAATTTAAAAAAAATTAAGCAAGAAAAATTAAAAAAAGATGTAATTAAACTGTCATAAAAATCATGAAAGAGAATATTAGAATTAAATGTGAAGAAATATATAGATATTTTAGGGCAAGTTAGGATAAAAAATTTTTAGGGCTCAATCACTAAAATGTCTTCTTAGTCAAGAAAAGAATAATTTAATTCATTCTAGATTGTCAGGCTAGATCCTCTGAAATTATCATACTAACCAGACAAATGCAGTTGCCCATCTCAATCATATGATCTATTTTGGCTGATTGAGGATCAGCCCACTTGTATTTATTTTTAAATAAAATTGAATTTTTACTGATCCAATCCTAACCGTTCCATGCCGATTGGACAGCTGAGATGTGCCCTCGCATTTGCACCAATAACATGATAACCATGAAGAATCTCAACTTCTTTGTCTGAACACTAATAGAGATATTTATATTTCCTTATCAGCACAGCAACAACAGACTATTCTAATAGGTTCACAATGATGATATATTTGACAAATTCCTCCATTAACAGTGAAAATTAATGCACGTAAAAAGCAAATCAAACACAAATCTGTAATCAAAGCTTGTGCCATTTTCTAAGATAGGTTTGGTCTCTGTCGACTCATGGCCCATGAAATGAGGTCAGAGATAAGCTTAGCTAGAAGCCTATATCTCTATATTTTAGTTCAGATCGCTTGACGATTTCCCAAAAGCTATTCTCATAATAAACAACAACATTATTAAATACAACGATGGAACATTTTCCTCAATCAACTTCGTTGTAATAAATTTTAATAAAATAGCACTGTACCACACTAAACTAGTGGCCAAAACATCTGTTCAAACGATAAAAAAGGTCCAATTGTGACTTGAAAACGCAGAAACCGTGCTGCTTGTTGAAGATTTGGACCAGTAAACTCTCTCTCCATTTTACTTCGAAGCTTTTTCTTTTCTTTCTGCTGGGACCGTCCACTGGCTTAAACACTCACTGCCTCTCTTTCTTCCACCGGTGCTTCGAAGGCCTCGGTTTAAGAAAGAGAGAGAGCGAGAGCGAGAGAGATGATTGCAAACAGTGCTGTCTTTCTTGCTTGCATGTCCTTCCAGCTCTGAATTGGGAAAGACGCTTTGAGAGAGGCAGAAAGGGGGGGAGAAAGAGAGAGAGAGAGAGAGGTGGTTTCTCGTCAACTTGTTTGTCTTACTTCTAATTTTGGGTGAATTGTATTCATGGGGAAGGCGAGCTACAGATTCAGGGCATTCAGACTATTTGAATTGATGCCAAATTCTTGGTTTTATAAGCTTATGGATATGGGAAAGAGAGCAAGCAGGCGAAGAAGGAAAGTTAAGAATTCGTTGGAGAAAGGCCAAGTTCCTATCATGGAAACAGGTAAATCATTCGGAAATCAAAAGCCAATCCCAAAATCACCAGAAAATGAAGCTTATATTGGAAACAGACGATCCTATTATTTTCCCAGCGGAAACCGAGAAGAGCAACTCCATTATTTCTCTACGTACCCCAAAGCTACAGACACTCACTTACCCTTAGACAAACCAGGAAAAAGCAAGACAAAACCTCGTAAGAAGCCATTGAGCACTCACAATAAACTCATCCCTTCAGCTGCTTCTTCTGTCATAACATGGAAAGAAGAAAGTTCCTCTGTTTTAAGCTCAAAACCAGCCCATGAAACTTCTCCGCACAACTTAGATGGCGTCTTCAATGATGAATTAAATAGTTCTGTTTACAATCTTCATATTCCTCTACCTCCTATAGTAACGAAGCCTCTCAAGAAAGAAATCAGTAGACCCAACCTCACTGTAGGAAACCAAAACTCGAAACAGAGGAATTTCCATAGCCATGGCAATATGAGGAGGTCCACACCGCAAACTCCAAAAATTAAGATGCGATTGAAATCACCTAAGTTAGCGAAGAAGAGATTACTAGAGAAGAATCGCTTGGCTGATAGCTTCATCGTGGTGAAATCGTCTTTCGACCCCCAAAGTGACTTCAGAGATTCCATGCTAGAGATGATCTTTCAAAACAATCTTTGGTCTTCAAAGGATATGGAGGAGCTTCTCTCTTGCTACCTCTATTTGAACTCACACGAGTATCATGATCTAATCGTAAAGGCTTTCAAGCAAATCTGGTTTGATCTCACTGCAGCAACTTGCAATATAAGTAGAAGAACATTCTTGTAAGGTTCTTCTACAAACCGAATGTTTGAATTACATATATAAATATATATATATATATCTTTATAGCTTTCTAATCAAAAGAAACTGCACATCAATTTGTTTCTGCCATTCGAGTTGTCCTCGCTTGCTTCAAGTCTGATCAAGTTGTAATTTTCTTTTAAAAAATCGATGCTGTAATGATATTGGTCAACTGTTATGAGAATTTTATTGCACTTCCCTTAAATGGGAAGGAGGTGAAGACAGTCCTGCAGATTTTGAATTTGAAACCACAATGGAAGATCATTCAAAAGTTCAATCTTTTTATTTGCTAGATCTAGCTTTCGAGATCAATGTAAGATCGAATCGTCTGCATCTATAGCCTCTCTCGACTGAAATTGCAGCCGAAGCATCAGTCCATGAGAAGCATCCTTCTTATTTCTCGCTTCCTGTAAACATTTAGCAGGAGAGATTGAGAGATCACCAGCTATCAAGATTGCATAACCCAATAAATTCTTTCTTTCTCGAGTACGTTAGCAAGCAAGGATTGTTGGGACAGAACCTCTTTCCAGTCCTCTCACTATTACAGTGTGGAAGATCTGATCAAAGAATATCAAACATGTAAGAAGAATGTGATAGCATCAAGTACAAAGCAAGTGATTGGGCATGGCCTTGATGAAATCAGTCCAATGGCAAATGATTTTCTTTTAATTTTTTAATTGATCTCGGGCCTGTCTGTGGCCTCAGTTGGGTTATAATAGTAGTTGTGGTGATTATTTGTGAACAAGATATGAAATTCAATATGATTTAATTGATCATAGTGGCATTCATTATGCCTTCGAAGGATCATAAATTCTTCATCCATATTTCTTATAAAGAATGCATGGGCTCGAGACATCAAATCACTACTACAGTTACTCGAAACAGCATGCAGAGAGAAACAGTACTTACAGGTCCAAGTTGGGTTGGCCCTATTTCTTATATGATTTTCTATTAATGAGGGTAATGCACTCACACGAGCAAATGAAATGTCTCAGCCCTTTAAATAGAAGAGTATTGATGTTTAGAATAACAGTTGAATCAAATCGTTGCTTCAAAAAATTAAATATTTTCTCTTTCACTAAAAGGATGGATGTCCAATCTATGAAAAAAGAAATTATCATAATTAACTTTTACGTCATTGTGAAATATTGTTGGTGGGAAAAACATTCATTAAACACATTCTGATTATATGAATGAGAATAGCCAGAGCTCTCGCCTATGGAATTCCTAGGATTTTTCTTGGTCCTCTTTCTTTTGTCGCCTCCCCCGCCGGAAGAGGCCTTCCTCTCCTGAGCATGGCCTTAAATCCAAATGACTTCCCCTCCCCCCGCCCCCCCATTCTCTTCTCTCCTTGGGGTTCGTCCTATTTCTCCTGGTTGTTCTTACGCTAACAATCTCACTTTCCCTCCCCCTAATCATGAGGATTTTTTTTATGCCCTTCGTTCCTCCTACCCCAAAGCTTTCATTTATTGCTGATGATCTCACCGAAGGATCATCTCTCTGGTCTCCTTCTCTATTGGGCTACTCACTTGGCCCTCGGCCCTTCTACGAGATATTTCTTGCTACCATGAACATGGTTTGGCAGGTCAAAGGTTCGATTTCTCCTCTCGCTTGCGGATGGTTTTTTCCTCATCAAATTCACTTATTGTAAAGATTTCAACATCGTTTGGATGGTTGGTCCATGGTTTCTGCTTGGGAAACCATTCATTTTACAAAAATGGTCTCCCAAGTTTAAATGTAAGAGAGATGAGGCTGCTTCGGTTCCTATTTGGATAATAATCATTAATTTATCATTAGCTTTATGGACTCCTGCCGGAATCTCAAAGATTGCCAGCTATATTGGAATCCCGCTCTCTACGAATTCTCTCACTGCTAAAAGGACCCGCTTAACCTTTGCCAATATATGTGTCCAAATCTCTAAGCTCCTCTTCCGGATGAGATCCCGCTACAAATTGATGGGGAAGACCCTGTTGTCCAAATTTTATATGATTGGAATCTAACTCATTGTGAAGGTTGCGGGTCACTAATCCACCCCTTCTCTCTTTACCCCTCTAATCCTAATCCCAAACGTTAACTGCCACAGCCTCCTAAAAATAGGGGTCGGAATTCCAGTAGACATCCTCGACATCGCCCTGTTACCCTCTCTTCTAATACGCGTCTACCTTTGACCCCACCAACCAATCCCAATCCCAATCCCAATCCCATCCCTTTGGCCAAACCTCTGCCCACTTCTTCACTAAAGACTATAGATACCTCCTATTCCCCCCCTCCTGATAAAGAACCAATAATTCTCAACTTTCCTCCTTAGACCAACCTTCTCAACCCCTCATACATGCTATTCTTTTTTACCCTCTCACTTCAGATCCCCTCATAACTACTAATCAGTTTGCCTCCCTTGCAGCTGATGATCCTTACCCTCACCTTCCAGATGCTACCACTATCTTCGTCGATTCTTCTTGTTCTGACTCTACTGATCATGTCCACATTCAAAAAACTAAATCATCCCCAACTACCCCATATGTCCCACTACCTCTAAATCTACTAGAGTTAAATATGCCAAAAAGGAAAAAATTCTCTAAATCCTAACCCATGTCCTTCTCTCCAATTGCTTGTTGGAACGTGAGGGGGTTCAACAACCCCGATAAAGTCTATGCGTGCAAGGATTTAGTGAATTCCCACAATCTAAAATTTTTATGTATTTTAGAAGCTAAAATCAAGGCGTCTGCTCTGGAAGACCCTTGGTTTATAAATTCACACCTCTTCTTCCATAATGAGAGAAGCTGCAATAAGTTTAACATTTCTACCTCTAGTAGAATTTGGATCAAATGGGACCAATCCCATTTCTCCTTCTCACTCATCACTCTTTCTTCTCAAGTGATTTACGGTACCCTCTCTTCTAGGTTTTTTCCCCCTATTTTCCTATCAGTCATCTACGCGGCTAACTCGTTCGCTGAAAGGGAATCCTTTGGGATCAATTAAGGGGCCTTTTTTATGACGCCTCTCATCGCTGGATTGTTTTGGGTGACATCGACTGGTGTAGGTTTAATTCTGAGAAAGCTGGTGGCTCTTGCCTATCAGTTGGTAGGCTAGGGGAGTTCAATAATGTCATTTTTTACTGTGGTGTTCAAGATCTTGCCTCTGTGGGCCCTTCTATATTTGGTTAAAACAATAGATAGACCAACCAATACATACTAAGCTTGACAGGGTTCTTGTTAATGTGAGTTTACTTAATGCCCTTCCCCAAGAATTTTACAAAATTGTTCATGTTGTTTGTTATGACCACTCACCTTTGGTTTTTCACGTTTCCTCATACTGCAACATCCCCACAGCTTCCTCTTCAAGAATTATTAAGTTCATATGAATGGGTTTTGGGAGGAGGTCCTGACTTCTTTTTGGCGGCCTACTTCTTGCATCCCTGTTGCCTCTTCCTATAGCAGTCTCAAAAGGAAGTTGAAAGGTAATGCTTAGGCCTCATCAAATTTTCTTGCTAATTTCATCTTAGAATTAAAAAATAGGCACCATCTTTGTCTTTCAGAACTCCAAAATTCTCCTTTGGATCTTCATTTAAATCACAACGTGAAGTTTATAAGGATCAATTGGAAGTTATGCAAACCTCCTGGGCCTCTTGGAATTCTCAAAGAGCAAAAGCCTATTGGCTCACCAAGGGGGAAGATGACTTGGGTTTCCTCTATGCCAAAATCTGATCTAGGAATAACCAAAACAACTTAAGGGAAATCACTACCCCCTTAGGTTATTTCACTTTTCACCATGACATTACTGACGACATTATTCCCATTTTAAGGGCCTTTATAACTCTCCTAAACCTCCTAATGTCACTAACTATTGTATTCCCTCGAGCAACATTGTTCCCCCAAATTTAATTTCTCCCTTTATGGCTCCTTTCTCTAATGAGGAAATCAAGGTGGTTGTCTTCGATGGTCAAAGCATCTCGGCTCCTAGCCTAGATGGTTTTACTTTTGCTTTTTATAAGCTTAATTAGCACATCATTGGTCTACAGGTTATCAATGTTGTAAAGAGTTTTTGCAATACTAATTACTTGCTTAAAGGTGTGAAGGCTTCTGCCATCACCTTGATCCCTAAGGGCTCTCATGCTACCAAAATTTCTGATTTCAGACCCATCTCTCTCTACAATGTGTTCTATAAAATTATGGCAAAACTTCTTGCTAACAATTTTAAACCGATTTTACCTTATATTATACATGATAGTCAAGCTGGCTTCATCAAGAAAGATGTTCTTCTGATAACATCTAGTTGGTTTCTGAGGTGCTGAGAGACTTCTCTTCCTTACATAACTTTTTTTTTTCAAAATTGATATTATGAAAGCCTTTGATTCATTGTCCCATGACTTTTTGCTACACAAGATACGACAAAATGGCTTTCCTGAGAAGTTTATTAACTTGGCTAAGGCTGCATTTCTAATGTTTACTTTTCCATTTGCTTAAATGGCTCCCTTGAGGGCTTCTTCAGCTCCTCTTTCGGGCTTCGCCAAGGTTGTCCCTTATCCCCTCTTCTTTTTTGCATTGTGATGGATGGTCTCTCATGCTTCCTACTCTCTAACCCTTCCCCTCCTTCTCGGAGCTTTAACCATATTGGGGTCAATCTTAATTACCTGATGTAATTTTGTTTACTTGTGTTTGGGGCTGCCCCTCCCACTTTTTCTATTTCCTTAAAGGAAGCTTTATCCCTATTTTCTAGGGACTTTAGTCTTATAATTAACCCCAACATGAGCTCTATTTTTGTTTTCCAAAATACCACCTCTAATGAGGTAATTTGCGACATTCTTGGGATCTTTAATGTGGACTCCTACCTCAAATACTTGGGGCTTTCTATCCCCCCCTCTAGACTGAATTATACTCACTTCCAACCACTACTAAGTAAAATATTTATTCTATTTGATGGTTGTAAAGTCAAATTTCTCTTTTTTACAGATAGGGTCCAATTCATAAAGTTCACAATTGCCAACATAATTTCCTATTGGATAAGGCGCTACATCATACCCATGGCTTGTCGTAAAACCATCTCTAAACTTTGGTATAGGTTTTTATATCATGGTCGCATTAGTGAGAGGAAACTTCATGTGATTGCTTAGAATGCTATGTCACTTTCTAAGCAGTTTGGTGGCCTAAGAATTCCCTCTATTGAGGCTCTTTATCATGCACTGTCTGCTACTTCAATTGGCATTTTTACAAAAATAATTCTATCGTCAGCAACTTATTTAGGTCCAAATACACTTCCTTTTGGAAACAACCTCCTCCCTCAACCTCAAAATTTTGGAAATTTACCTACATCACGACCCAAAAAATTAAAAATTCTATTTTTTTCTGTCTCACCTCATTGCAATTTATCTATGGCCAGGGATCCATGGTGCAATATAAACTCTTTAGCTGATCTAGATCCTTCGATCAGGTTTGAGTTTCCTCATGTCAATGGTTATGTTGTCAATTATCAATGGGTGCTTCCTGTTTCTTGGCCGAAATCTTTTCGTTCTACTATCTTCAGTATTCCTATTGCTGAGTAATTGGCTATGTCCTTGGATGGCTTACACAATCCCTCCTACAAGTTTTTCATTTGCTCAGTTCTGTTTGCAATTCGTAAGAGGTTAGTTGGCATAAGTTTATATGGCATAAGCATCATGCCCTTAGACACTCTTGCTATGCGTGGATGACTCTTATTAAAAAATTAAAATGTGTAGATTTACTAATTAAGATATCTATTCCTGTTAATCCATCATGCCTCTTTTGTCAAAGCGCTTAGGAAAATCATAAGGATTTATTTTTGGATTGTGATTACTCCTGCTTGGTAATCACCTCTATTCTACCTATTTTGGAGGGGTTTCTGTTAAGGCCAAATCTTCAGCATGTCTATGATTTCATTGATTACTTGCGTCAGTTCAATCATGGGGAAAAAAATTTGCTATCTTGTAGTTGCTTGCACTATTTATCATTTATAGAAAGAATTTAATGTTTATCGCTTTTATAATCACTAGAACAGCCCCACTCAACTCCTCTTGGTTATTAAGAATGCTATCTTTCACAAAGTTCAAAAATGGAATTGTTTTCACAAGATCAAAGTTTGGTTCTATGTGCTTAATTTATTCTTGCTGGGTTCTATTTTTTTGTTCGGTCTACAAGTTTCTCACTTGCTTAGGAACAGTTTTTGTGCTCACTTGATGTTTGTCGGGTTTTTTGGTGCAATTTTTTTTTTTTTTGGTCATTGATGATTGAGGCCAACCTGTTCACCTTTTTTAGGTTGTTTGTGGACATTTGATGCTTTCTGGTTTTGGTGGGCTTAATCATATCCAGTTAGTTTATTCGGTTGCTTTCAGTTAGGCAACCGACTCATTCTTAGATGGTCTTTGTAGCAAACTGGTTTGGATCGCTATATATGTGCTCTCCCATCTAGTTGGGGCAAATTTTTGTCTTCCAATTTGATTTTCTAGTGATGCTTGGGGAGTTGGTCCCATCCTGAGACCCCTTTTGATTTTTTTCTTCCATCCTTTGTTTATTTTTGGAGCTATTTGTTTCCTATAAGTCTTCTTTTTTACTTGTAATTTTCTTTCATTAATATACGGGCTTTGCCCCAATTTTTTTTTATAAAAAAAACATAAAAATAATTAACTTTTATTATTTGTTTTTTGACACTCTATATCTGTAGAATAAACTTATCGTGCAAGAAAATCTTAAGCACTCATAAAAATTCAAAATTTATTTGGGTTATAGGCTTGTCCCTTTAAGCAAAATGCATATTTATATATCATATGATTGGTTACATGTGTTAATAATATAATAACCCAAAATTATGAAATGTTTTAAAAAAAATAAAATTTTTGTTTGAACTTGAGCGCAGTGGCACTGTGTTCTAGAGCGCTGCAGCGTTTGCATCTCTATTCTACGATAACTCTGTAATCTACATGCAACACTATGGTCCTGACTAGGAGCGTTGCGGTGCTAATCCACAATTACCAAAAACCTAATGTTTCTAGAGCAGTTCATAGTGGCAGTTTGTAAACTGCTGCTATAGATAAATATAAGCAATAATTTTCACCACTATTTAAATTATTACAAAAAATGATAGTTAATATAAAGCAACTTCTTATCCATGAGGGTTGTTTGGTTACACTTAAGATTTAATTCAAGTGGGATTTAGTAAATCCTATAAATTTGGTGCAATAATTAATAATTTACCGAGTTAATTAGTTAAGAAAATTTTGTTATAACATGGGAAAACACGCGTTTAACGTCGGATTTTTCGGCGGAAAATTCTGGACGGTAATAAACAGCGCAGGTATCGGTGGATTTTCTCGACGTAAAGTTTTCGTCAACCTTTCCGGCACAAAATACGCCGTAAATGTACCGACGCCGATTCCGCCGGAGAATCCGACGGTATAGGGATGCCAGAACCATTTCCGTCGCACGTTACGTGGACGGTAATAATTATTCAGATTAAATTAAAAATAATATCACTTTAATT
>NW_021319763.1:61937-141074 GCF_001605985.2 Dendrobium catenatum | reverse complement strand
ACCAAGATGGCCCAAAATGTCCTCTTAGTACTAAAGGGTAATTAGAGAAGAATTAGTGTATTAAGGGCATATCGAAGCTTAAGAGAGTTTTCTTATAATTAACTTATTACTCTACCGTCTCCTACATTATCCAGGTTTTAAAAACCGGACCGAACAACATGAACCGGCAGTTGTCGATCCAGTCCAGTTAATAACCCGCTTCACAGAGAACGACCTGAACCGGACTGAACGGCGTTCAAACCAGTGAACGGCGAACCTGTCCGAGTTCAAAAGAACCGGCCGGTTTTAACTTTTTTTATTTTAAATTTAATATAGATAAAAATATTTTTACTTCATTACATTTTTAAATATAATGTAATATAAAAATTATTATTAAATAATGAGATTTTAATATCATAATACATGGATTCATATCATAAAATAAGTTTTGTTTGAAAAGAGTTGACTATATAAAGAGCTTAAAGGAAACCATATCATACTCCTTCATGATGTGGACTAAAAAAGTTACATGAATGCTATATGAGCTGAATGTGAGTTTGGGCTTTATGGTCATTAATTTGGATTGGTTGGGCCATAAAATTTGGCTAGTTGGGCCATGAATTTGAGTTCGGTGCAAAGTTGTTTTTTTAATTTGTAATATAAATTTATTATTATAAATGTTTATAATGATATATTATATGAATTTTAATATAAATTTATATATTATATTAAAATATTTTCTAGATTACACATAAATTATATTATAATTATATATTATATTAAAAATTTAATTGTTAAAATGTATATTATAAGAATTTCATTTTATAACTAAATTAAATAAAACAAATTAATGATAATTAAATTATTAGATATTCAAAATTAAATAAATAAATTATTATGTTTTATAGTATAATTATATTATAATATTCATCATTCAATTTTAATTTTAAAATTTATAGATGGAGATAATATGATTAAAATATATCATTGTTTTAAATTCTTAAAATTATAGAATTTTTGAGATTACATTCTCGTTAATTATCTAGTAAAATTAATTTTAATAATATTATTATTTTCATCATCCGGTTTCGGTCGACCCCGGTTCAACTGTATCGAAGCATGAACCTCTCATTTTTGTTCCTTGTCCGGTCCGGATTTTCACAAACCTTGACATTTATATTGATAGTGTATAAGAAATACTGATAATTTAAAAACAAACTTTAAAAAAAAATTAGAAATTAAAATTAATTGTAATATTAATTCAACAAAAAGATCTTAAGTTAAGTAAATAAATTATGGCTTACGATTTACTTTTGTTTAATGAAAAAACCATATTAATTAATTTTATAATGATTAAGTATAATTTTTAAAGTCAGTTGAGCGGATGTTAAGGCCCTATAGAACTGGCACCAAGCTAACCAAAGAGGGGGTGAATGTATCTTAAAATTTCTTTTCAACAAAACAATAAGATCTACTAACCAAAACCAAAGTCACACCACAAGACAAAAAACAATGCAAAATTTTAAGTGCGGAAGCAAGAAAACAATAACACAAAATTATAGTGTGTTCGGTCAACCTGACCTACGATCACTCCTTAGAGGCACCCCTCCAATTGCACTTACAAACGTGTCTCTCTTTAGCCCACGGTTAGGGGAAGAAGCCCTCACAAAGAAGTCTTTTTGCCACCTCGGCAGAGGAGAAACCTATCTCCTTTCTTTCCTCCTTTGAAGCTGGCAGAGAACCACAACCAGTGCTGAAAACCTTATCCTTACCGACCCTTCACTGGACAAAAAACTCTAGACAAAGAAGGAAGCAGAGCGTCCTTTGAAGCACCCTTGTGAATCCCCTCACAAGCTTCCCCCTACAGAGATTCTCTCCGTCTCTCTCCTCCTCTCTTTCTCTCCTCAAGGCCTTCTCAGGTCAAGGCAGCAGCAAACATATTGTTCAAAACATTGACAAGAGCTCTTAAAAGAAGAGCTTCAAAGGAGCTCATTAAGTTCAAGTATTGCGACAATATCGTCCAGGCCGATATGGACATCGGCCTGGTTCCCGATAGTACAATTCTCAGAAGATCGGCCAAGAGGCATCGCCCTAAATCCAAACTGGACGTTTTAAATGGTTGATCGTCCAGTGCCTCTCACGATACGTCCCGGCCGATCAGTTCAAATCAGAGGAAAATATCCAGAGCTCGCCCTGATTCGAGCTGGCCGTATATCGTCTGAAAGTAAAACCATGGTTTTTGAGTAGATCGTCCTGGCCGATCCCTGTGATCATCCATATTCTTATATGATCGTATAAATCATCCCTTATTTACTCTTGATTTCCTGATCAAATTTATAACATGTTCTAAATACCAAGGGATCCACGTAACACATCCGACCAAGAAATACAATGAAGATTTCTCCTGTTCTAATGTGTACTTGATTCTCTACTTCTTCCTTTTCTCCTTGCTCACTTCACTCCTTTTTCTTCTTCTTGGCAATCTTAAAACTTTAAAGTTGATCTAAAACTTTTTTCGCATCATCAACATCAATAATACTAACAACAACCTATTTTTACTCTATCTTGATGCCTTCTCAAACTTTCAGAGAAAGTGGTAATTTTTTACTTATATTTACTATTAATGAAAGATGTTTCAATTAACCTGTCTCCTATGATGTTTACCGATCAATATTTTTCACATAGAAACTTAGTCAATACTCACATTTTTTCACTTACTTATTGTGTGTGAACCAACGTTCTAAACCAAGATGATTAAGACTTTTCTATACTAGTGTCAACTTATGACCCGACCCAAGTCCCGATCCAAACTCTACTTGGAAAACCCGATTTTGAATTGATCAATTTAACAAACGGATCAGGTGTGGGTTCTAATTTCTAACCAGTTTGATAAATTGGGTCGGGTCTGATTCAAAACGCTAACCTGAAAATGACCTGCGGAGTTATCCCACACCTCCCACCCGCACCACTTACGCACTAGCAGACCCCGCTTCATAACGCCTCGCGCAGCTCGGGCGTTCTGCTCCTCCCGCCCAGAACACTTCCAGCATACCGCTCCGACCCATTGCCTGCACCGCACCGTGTCCTACTCCCACTCCCTCTCGCTGCCCACACCACAACTTTTCAACAACCAAACTTCTAGCATGCAAGAAGAATATCTCTCGCAAAAACATTTTTAAGTAGTTCTCTTAAGGTGTCGGTTAGCAAAATTTTTAAAAATATCTTAATTTGATTGAAGTAATATCATGCGATTAAATATAAATTCTTATCTTGAGAAAATTTTGTGCATGATATAATCTTTCAAATTTTAGTAAAGACTGTATTACTTCTAAAATGTTCGGCTTTAGTAAATTTTTGTTAAATTAGTTCATGGATCTAGAGCTAGGACCACAGGGAAAGAAAGTGGCTGGGCTCAGCAGTCCGCATGCGAAAGCCCTAGACTTTCCTTCAACAAAATGAGCCAGAGAGTCTTCAACCTTTCTCCAGCTCTCTTTTTCATTAGGTACGATGGCACAGTTCAAGGTTCGGCTTTTGCTATTGATAAAAAGTATCACCTTTCCTTTTTTGTGTAACCCTTTATTAATAAAGTCCAAATTTACAAATTCAAAAATGGTTAGGCATAAGTCTTAAAACTCGGTAGCAAAAGCTAGTTTTAACCATTTTATTTTTTTTGAAAAATTAGAGTCAAAGCCCATTAATTAACCAAGTAAAGAACAAGTAAAAAAAATTAACATGTATGATAAAGAAAGCAGAGGAGCAAAACAATGCTCAGACAAAAATTGAGCAAAGACTTAGAAGAAACAGTCCAAGAATTGCTTCACAAAATTACATCAGTTAAAACATGGAGAAAAAATAGAAATAAGAGCAAAAGCAAAATGCTAGGACTCAGATTCAAAGGGCGCATAATTAATTATAGATTAATATAAAATTGTCACCCTTGGTTGCCCGAAGATTGTCCAAAGGGAGTTCAAGATGGGTAAACATCATTGTCCAAGACATCATAAGACCCATGCATAAAGACAAATTGAAACCGGCAGTAACTTAACGAAGGCAACAAAGTCAATAGACAAATCCCGTACAAAACATAAACATGTAGCCTCCTAAATGAGAGGAATAATAACTGCAGTAGCAAATACCATTGGAACCAAGTCCACCACCATAAAAAAACATCCGTTAAACCAAATTGCTAACAACACTGAGCAAACCGACAACACAGCTAGAACACTTAGCATACACACTAAGAGGAGACATTAAGTATATCTTTAAATTTTTCACCATTCTTCCTGTTAGCAATTTTAAGACAAATGGCTTTAATGATAATGATATGAAGAGTAGTTTTGCTACAAAACATTTTGACAAATTTTCTTGCATTTCTCTCCCTCTATAAGTAGTAGACCGAACACCAAAGCAGTATGTAGAAGGAAGATTTGCATAACAATGAAAAATTCACATCACCAAACAAATGAACTATCTGATATAAATTTGGGTGCAATAGAAATGATCTAAGGAAGGGGATAAGATCAAAGATAATAGAGTAGGTGTAATCACATTCAAAAAATATTTTTGTTTTAATTTTTTTTCTAGTTTGGACTTTCTGTTTTATTTATTTCTGAAAATTTGATCATTTGTATTGTAATTATAACCTAATTAAGGGTTAAACTTGTGTTATTTATCAAAATACTTATAATTAATTAGAAGTTAATCATCTTGTTTTAAAGTTTTATTGCTTGTTCTAAATTAAATGATTAATAAGCACATTCATCCTTTGTGCTGAAATATGAATACATTATGTACAACAACATAATTTAATAACAAATCTTGAAAATTTTATCTAATCATATAGTATGTTATTTGAGTTTGAGCATGATTTTAAGTCTGGTAAAGATTCTGTTTAATTCAAATCTATTCGTGAATGATACCTAACCCTACTCAAAAGAAAATTTGAAAAAATTGACCTTAAATCTTGTGCGATTATGGAGAAAACTAGCAACTGTCAAATATCTGATTAAATACATAAACCTAAACAACTATGTGTTAGACTCATGAACAACATTATTTGAAGCTCAAGAAAATGTTCTATATGGAGCTCTATAAGAAGCTCATTAAGAAAATTGATTCTAATTTGATACGGAGCTCGTGAAAAAAAAAGAAGATAAATATTTGATATAAATATTGATTTAATTGTCATTAAGCCTCATTATATATTGGTTTGTTCATGATCAAAATATACTTGTTCATGTTTGATAGATTATTTGATTTTAGTGTTCATTAAGAAGCACATTCATTAAAAATGTCATTTTTGAGCTTGACATTCTCTAATGAGCTGAAGAAAGCTCGATAAGCTTGCTAATTTATTGGCTCAATAATTTTTTATAGTTATGTTAGTTAATGAGCTCAATATAAGTGTTAGTTAATAACCTCAATGAACATCTCAATAAGGCCTTCGTTAATAGCTTGGTAAGCGTGTTCGTCAATAGCTCAAAAAAAACATGTTTGTTTGAGCTGCTCGATTAAAGCACAATAAGCTTAAAACAAACCAAACATAAACTAAACATGAACTAATGTTAAACATCAACCATCTTAAATGTACCAAGTTTGAACACAAATGAAAAAGATCGAATTGAGCTTGAACATGCTACTAATAAATGAGCTCAAACATAAACAAGCTTCTGCTTGGCTCTGTTCGGTTCGTTTGCAACCCTAGTCTTCGGTGACCAATCATGGAGCTTTAGATTGCCTAGGGATGTGGCTGAGTGAGCTTTGGTCGCCGGAAGGATGAATTCCATAGTCAAATGATTCCAGTAAGGAATGTTGAGAGCCCCTCAAGTAGGAACATTTCAATAATCAAGATGGAGAGCATGAATGATGACACCTAGTTATGGATGATGTAGAGTAGCTTTGACGGCTGATCTTCTTTTATGCGATGACCAATGAGTCGAGTGATCCACAAGGGACTTTGTTTGCCAATGTAAGGGTAATTTTCCTTTACGGTTCCAAAATGTGGGGTTCGATGACCCTCAGGTGAGCATTAATGTGGAGACTACTTGGTGCGAGTGCCCCTGTAACGATTCGGTGAGTACCTGTTAGATATATGAAAGGCATATACGTCTATATATGTGTAACTGTCAAAGAAATATAAATTAACAAGAACATTTTTTATATATATATATATATATATATATATTCTTATATGATTCTTCTTCTTCTAAATAATTTATAAATAAATGGAATGATAAGCAATGTTTGGTGAATCTGTCAACATCTAATGTCAAAATATTTCATAGCCAAAGAGACAACAACGCAATAAGTCTGATATTCATGGTTAAATTTTCTTAGATAATATTATATTGTTTAAATAAGATTATATTTAGGGCTTAGGGTTGAGCAACATATATAATGAAACAAAATAAAAATATGATTTGATTTAACAAACCAAAATAAATTGATAAATATATAGCACGATTGTCTAAATAATGCTCTGAAAATAATGTTGGTAACGATCTGACAATCAAACAAATAACCTCTTAATATTTTTAATTTGTGATAGCTTTTTATTATTTTATAAAGCAGCTCTTTAGTATAATTTTTTTGGACTTTAGGCCAATTAAAGCAACCGACACGCACATCACATATGCAAGACTCGGAATCCAACACCTCTTGGTTGGTAGTCAAAGCTCCAAACCAACAGACTATGAAGAGTTGCATAGTACAAAAATTTTTAATTCAAAAAAAAAAAATTATACTAAAAAGATGCTTCAAAAGTAATTAAAAACTGTCCAAAAAAACTAAAAACCTTAATTTAAAATGAAGAAATAAATGGAAGAAAATTAATGACCGGAAAATCTAAACTCAATAGTGGAAGATTGTCGATCAACCTACAGTTTATTTGTATTTCATTTTATTTCTTAAATTCAATCAAAGAACACAACTTATCTCTCAATTAAAGATTAACACAACTTAAAGTAATGTATCCCGCATAATAACCATACTTCAAAAGGTCTACGGAATGAAAAATTGTATATTTTTCAATTTAGCATTTTTTTATTAAACATCAATACACTAAAAAATTAGGTTTCGTTTGGGATGAGTACTTTTTTATGCTTCTTAAAGCTCAACTTTTTAAGCATAAAATTTTTTATTTTTTACAAAAAAATTCTTTCTAAAACAGAAAAATAACTGTCTCAAACAAGGACTTAGTTACAAATCAAATTCTATATAAGGAGCTCGTGAGTATTTATTATAAAAAAAATGTCATATTTATTACACTAAAATCTGTGAACTATCCTAACTCCTAAGAAAAAGCAGTGGAACCTAATTTTTATCTCAAAAAATACAGTTAACCTTGTGTAGACTTCAATATTTTTTAATTAATTTATTGAGAATATTCTTATAGTGTTTAGACATGCAATACTTTATACACATAATGTTGGTCATCAAAAGAGAAGCATAAAATTAAGTTAATCATTGTAGAGAAGAGGATGCTCAAATGTATGAGTGCATGGCTTTACTCTTAAAGACACAATACAAAATGAGTAAATACGTGAACATTAAGGTTGTAGTAGCTCTAGTGGAAGATAAGATTAGAGTCGTATTAGATGGTTTGGTCACATAAAATGTCAACATTCTGATGACCCGATTATGAGAGTAGATGTGTTAGATTTGGTTTATGTTAAAAAAGACATAGGCCGGCCTAAAACTCCTTGATTAAAAAGTATTAGAAATTACCTGTTTTTATTAGTTTTAAATAAGAATTTAACTCTTAAAATGACACAATAGAGAAAAATGATTTATGTAACTGACCCCACATAATAGGAAAAAGACTTGTTGTTAGTATTATTATTATTGCCTTATTTTTTCCTTCATAAAGAAAGGAGGATCATTTTTTTCTTATATATATGTGGATATTAGGACAATAAAAAATCTACAAAGAAAAACATAATAATAATTACAACAATTATATCATGTCATTCACATAATTTGTGTGATCAATTTGTATTCCGATTTTTTGTTTGTCTTATGCATTTTTTTTTCAATCAATGATTGAATTCAGTGTCTCCTAATTCCCTTAACCGCTTCCCTCCATACATCCATCCACTGAGATGATGATTGCTTCTTTCCTATATCGATATCACCTGTAGTGGCAGATGCCTGAGGCTAGTGAGAGCCATGGCTGCCCGTCCCCACGTAATAATTAGATCGATTTATGGAACAAGCCAAGAAATGCCTGTTGATAAAGGAGGGGCCTACTCAAATCCTTGTCATATTATTTGTCGCCTTGTCATATCTGTCGATCATTAAACTCGCATGATTCTCAATGATGATGGGAATAAATAAATCCCCATCTTCATGATCATCTAATTTAATAAAAAATAAGAAGATTATATCAATAAATAAAATAATTTAATGAAAAAATTAAACAGGTTATTTTTGGGTTAAAATCAAGACTCAATCTCGACCTGTTTAAATTAAAGCATCATAATGCATGACCTAAATCTGACACGTTTTTTAAACAAGTCAATCTGAACCATGATTTGTTTAGTGGGGTACGAATCAAGTCATCTATTTACATTAATATTGATAATATGGTATATTGCATTTATCAAATAAATCCTAGTTAAATATAATCAAACTTCATGGAAATTTGATCAATACACTAAAAATTAGTCAATGGGATCAAACAAACTGAAACCATGCCAATGTTCTCTACTATATTTAAGGAGTTAAAATTAGTCTAAAACAAATATAATCAGATTCAAAGAACTACGTTGAAAGTGATAAAATTTAATCCAATACTTCATCAATCAAGCCCATGGATGCCATCATGTTATAATTGAAAAGATAGACGAATCCAGCCGCATTATAACAGATCACATGGAAAGATAGATCCTAGCCAGCCACTTATTCAGATCACAGCCATCCATTTGTAATCATAGGCATCTACTTGTAATCACAGCCATCCATGTGTGTACAATCTCAGCCAAATATTTACAACTAACAAGAGCAATGTCAACCACACAATTAGTATAGGAAAAGTATAAATACATGTACATCTGACATTAAAGAATCAAGAAAGATTTGTCTCCACTTATCTCTGTCATTAGTTTTTCATTTTCTTTAATAATGCTAGTCGGGTGTACTAGTGCTATGGGGCCAAAATGGAAGATATTATACTAGATTGTGCGCCACGGCACTAGATCATGAAGTTGCCCAAATTATTGAATTTTAATAATTAGTAGTCATCAATCCCTATAGGATTATGTTATTATCATCATTATGTTACTTGTGAGATCATGTATACATGTCTTACCATATCTATTTATCAGATGGTCACTCAACTCAATTGTGAACTACCCAAGCAATCGAGTTAGGCTAGAGACGAGATCATTCGATGGAAGATGTCACAATTTGGTGTATCGATTATTGATAATATTAAGGAATATTTATGATCAATTTAAATAAGGAAAAGAATATCCCACTAAAAATCTATAATTAGATTCTAACTCTTTTTTTTTTTTAATTCATATTTTGAACTCTTAGTACTAGACCTAATGAAACTCTTGTCTAACAATTATTGTAATTTAACATTTAGTTCTTGCAACTCCTTTAGAGCCATTGAATAAGAGGTTTTGGCAATTGGAGACATACCATTTATTACCTCAATACAAAACTCTACCAACCTTTTTGGATGCAAATTCACCAATTCCTCAGAAATTATATCAAACAATTCATTCATAAAGGTGACATCTTCCAAACTTCTAACAGACTTATTCAAATCTTTTACATAAGCCAAGAACATATTATTACCCTTCCTCCAACACATACCAATATGAATTGTAGAAACCAGAGGGGATAAAGCACCTCGAACTCATTGAAAATTAAATACTTCCCCCCGATCGGGTCGGAGGTGGAGTTTTGTATGCTTATTACATAATAAGCATACCTGAATTTGACCATCTTTTACATAAGCCAAGAACATATGAATTAGGCATAGTAAGACGCCTTGTGACCAGATTGGTCATACTAAAAGATTGACACATGTAACAGTACCATATACCAAAATATATCCTATAATAATACCCATATATCAAGACATTACTAACACATACCAATCTACCTACACTAATAGAAACTATATACCCTTCCTTCTGGAAGTCTCCACCACCGAATTTGAACTTTTTTCCATCGACTCCACATCTAGAAAGCTTCCTTCCAATTCTTTTGCTACTCACATCCTATCTGTATTGAATGGCGATTAGATCATTCCCTACTAATCTAGCTCACTCCACTAACTCAGAGAAATATTAAATATGAATTGGTATCAAAAAAGTAGTTTTTGTCTTTCCCTAACACTAGATATCTAAAACTATTCTTCAATCCTCTTAGGAACTGATAACATTTCTCTTATGGAGTGCTACCTAACTAAGGGGTATACCTTGCTAGGGCCTAAACTCTACATCACATTGCATTGCATACATGCTTTCCTAAATTAGACTCATAAATTATTATTATATATGTTGCCTCATAGTTGATAATAGAAACCAATATTTAATGGTCTCCACATACTCTCCAAAATAATCTCCATATTCACTCTAACCTAAATGTTTTACTTCTACTAGCCTACCCAATAATGTTAGCCTCTCTATCCAAGTGAAACACAACCAATAATACTTTCCTTATCTCAAGAAACTGCATGCTATGAAATGATTTTTTCAGTCTCATTATCTAGTCCTTTACAACCTTGAGTTCTATAGCTCCTTAAAAAAGGGGAGGCGTCAATCTCAAAATTAACTATAAATGATGTTCACTTTTTGCTCCCTTCACACTTGATATTTTACTTTGGGCTTCTCTCATCAACTGTGCTATTGGCCCATTTAATTGTATCATCAAATTATTACCCCCATAGTAGTATGAGCTTAAGCAACTCTGGAACACTATCCATCCTCTACTTCTAGATCTTTAAGGGTCAATATATAACAATAGGAGTAATAAACTTAATAACTTAGATAATCATGTAAATAATAATGTTAAACTATAATACATTTCTCTCTCTCTCTCTCTCTCTCTCTCTCTCTCTCTCTCTCTCTCTCTCTCCCTCTCTCTCTCCCTCTCTCTCTTTTAATTCATATTTTGAACTCTTGGTACTAGGCCTAATGAAACTCTTGTCTAACAATTATTGTAATTTAACATTCAGTTCTTAGAACTCCTTTAGAGCCATTGAATAAGGGGCTTTGGCAATTGGAGACATACCATTTATTACCTCAATACAAAAATCTACAAACCTTTTTGGATGCAAATTCACCAATTCATCAGAAAGTATATCAAATAATTTATTCACAAAGGGGACATCTTCAAACTTCTAACAGACTTATTCAATTCTTTTACATAGGCCAAGAACATATTATTACCCTTCCTCCAAGTCATACCAATATGAATTATAGAAACCAGAGGGGATAAAGCACCTCGAACTCATTGAAAATTAAATACTTCCCCTCGATCGGGTTGGAGGTGGAGTTTTGTATGCTTATTACATAATAAGCATACCTGAATTTGACCATCTTTTACATAATCCAAGAACATATGAATTAGGCATAGTAAGATGCCTTGTGACCAGATTGGTCATACTAAAATATTGACACATGTAACAGTACCATATACCAAAAATATGTCCTATAATAATACCAATATATCGAGATATTACTAACACATACCAATCCACCTTCACTAATAGAAGGTATATACCCTTCCTTCATGAATTCTCCACCACCGAATTTGAACTTTTTTCCACCGACTCCACATCTAGAAAGCTTCCTTCTAAATCTTTTGCTACTCACATCCTATTTGTATTCAGTGGCGATTAGATCATTTCCTATTAATCTAGCTCACTTCATTAACTCAAAGAAATATTAAATATGAATTGGTATCAAAAAAGGAGTTTTTGTCTTTCCCCGACATTAGATATCTCAGACTATTCTTCAATACTCTTAGGAACTGATAACATTTCTCTTATGAAGTGCTAACTAACTAAGGGGTATACCTTGCTAGGGCCTAAACTCTACTTCACATCGCATTGCATACTTGCTTTCCTAAATTAGACTCAGAAATTATTATTATATATGTTGCCTCATAGTTGGTAATAAAATCCAATATTTAATGGTCTCCACATAGTCTCCAAAATAATCTCCATATTCACTCTACCCTAAAAGTTTTACTTCTACTAGCCTACCCAATAATGTTAGCCTCTCTTACCAATTGAAACACAACCAATAATACTTTCCTTATCTCAAGAAATTGCATGCTATGAAATGATTTTTTTAGTCTCATTAGCTAGTTCTATACAACCTTGAGTTCTATAGCTCCTTAAAAAAGGGGAGGCTTCAATCTCAAAATTAACTATAAAGGATGTTCTATTTTATCTCCCTCCACACTTGACATTTTACTTTGGGCTTCTCTCATCAACTGTGCTATTGGCCCATTGAATTGTAACATCGAATCTAATGTATTATCCCCATAGTAGTATGAGCTTAAGCAACTCTAGAACACTATCCATCCTCTACATGTAGGTCTTTAGGGGTCAATGTATAGCAATATGAGTAATAAACTTAATAACTTAGATAATCATGTAAATATTAATGTTAAACTATAATACATTTTCTTCCTTAGCAAAATTTTCCGCGCAAAATTTTCCGCCGGAAAATCCTACTGTAATCGCGTGTTTTCCCGTAGTGAGAATATTCCAGATCATCCTGGAATCTCATGAATAAAGAATTAAGCACCATAGTGGTGCCACGCAATACTGAAGTGCTCCCCTGAATTAGACTCCTAAATAGAGAACTCAATGTCGTTATGCCAGTCTTCCAAGCGCGCAATACTACCCCTTTGATTTTTGGTAATATGCATTTTCAGTACAGGAAAAATAATAATATATGATGGATTTTTTTTTGTAGAAATACCAGTTGTCAAAATTAACAATAGAGGGGGTGCCAGTAATTCGTGCAAGCCTTTCTAACAGATTTTCTAGCGATATTTTTTGCCAAAAAATCCACATGATTTAAATTTGCCGGCCTATTTTTGGTGAAAACTTTCATTAGAAAATTTGCCGGAAAAGACCTATTTTCACCACTTCATCCCTTCCTCCACCAAAAGACATGAAATAGGCTTGGGAAGGCTTTTTCATGTGAGACATATCCGCAGCTTTCCCCACGGTACCGATGGTCACCATTCACCATTTTCAGATGGATTTGACTCCATTCTGAAGTCCAGGATTCCTCCATAGACCATCTGTACTCATTGTTCACGAATGAATTATGTAACGTTTCAATATCATTTTAAATTTTCTAAGGTTTTAAGAAATATCCTTCTTGTTAAATATCTAACAAGGCATGTGTAAGTATACAAAAAAGTGAAAAAATCATTTCAAATACACTATTAAAATAAATCTAAGGGCTATTTAGTGAATTTTATATATGATATAGATGTTTTTTGTTATTTATTAATGATCTTAAAATTTATTTTAAGTTATACATTAAATTATATAGTTACTTTTTGATATATATATATATATATATATAAATTGAGCAAAACTTTGGTTTTAAAAAATATCATAAAGGAGAACATTTTTCTTATGTAAAGGAAGTTGATGTTAATATACTCTTACCGATGCAAGAATTTAATATTTTTGTCTTTGTAATATCTAAAAAAAATATAAAATTTTTAGTAAATTTAAATGAACGAAGATTGAATACTAAAATAAACTCACCAATTCAAATAAGATCTTTATTTACCTTTCCCTAGCTTATAGGACATGAATGCAGAATTCACTCTTTTTGTGTTCAAACAAACATTCTGATGGTGAAACAACATGCATGTTAAAATTCATTTACCATTAACATTGCAAAAAAAAAAAAAAAATATTTAAATATATGTTGGCCTAATTCTTTGGGGACATAAGTGAAATATATAATGATGTAAATGGTCTCAATTACACATCCAAATGAGTTTATGGTGATGAGAAGATATATGTTGGTTTTGACGTACTTTGAAAACATTGCACCTAACAATGCAATCACATATGGCACTAATTGAAACCCCTTAGTAAATTTCTTTTATTTTATTGATATTCAACAATAATTATAACCCATTATTTGCATGTAGGACTTAATAGCTCACATATGATATAGATATTTGATGTATAATTGATTATTCCTTATTGTTAACCTTCTTTTTGCTCAAACTCTTGGGTTAAGGGGGTTGACTTGGTCAAATTGACCAAGCCTGGCCCAAAGCCTCTCCCATTCAATTCCATGGGTCAAACCAAGTTTGTTGAGCCCAGACCTAGGCCCTGGGTCAACCTGGTTGACTAGGCCAACCTAGGTTGACCCAATTTACTTGATTTCAAATTCAATTCATGCCTTCTAAGCTCAATTATCACCTTCATTGGACTCAGTGGGTCAGACCCAACCCACTGGCCTAACCCATGCCCACGGTCAACCTAGGTTGACCCATTAAGCCTGAATGGGTCATTTCAAGTTCTAATTCAATTCAAATCCTATCCTTAGCTCAACCCCCTACCTCCTTTGACCCAATTGTTTAAGTTGATCAAGTCAAGCTTTGACTTGGTCAACCCAATTTTCATTGGGTCCCTTTTAAGTCAATTTTAAACCCTTATTAATGTATTTAATTCATTCCTATTAATCCCTAAAGCAAGCCATGACCATAATAGCCTGGTTTCCCTCCTAATTGATCAAGGAATTGATCTTGGTCATTGGTTGTAACCTTAAGCCTATAAATAGTAGAAATTAGGGTTTATTTTGGATCTTTTTGCTCATATATTTTTCCCTAGGTGCTCCCAAGCCGAGAGATTTGGTTTGTGAGCTCCTCCCACCTTCTTCTACACTTCCCAACCCAAATCCACTAGCAAAAGCTCGCCGGTGACGATCCTTTAGTGAACTGAGGGTCAAACTCTTTCTAGAAGAATCCACGTCAATCTAAAGCGTTTGAGATTGAGATTTCTTTGACAAAAAGGAGCATGGATAGTCTACAAGTGCAACACACTTTTAAACGGGTCAAACCGACCATTAAACTGAGGTGAATCCCTAACCCTAGCTTAGGACAATTAGATTTAAATAGCTTTTCATGTAGTGCATTTTAGAACTCAAATTTAGTTCCCCATGAATGCTCTTCATTCATAGGACTTGTGTTTAAAATTTCATCCTAAATGGTTCATTCGATTGAGAGAAATTTTCAAAAAAAAAAAAAAAAAATTAGGGCATTGGTTTACGCCCTATTATATGTGTGTAGGATCTAAACTATTGATCTTGTGATCAACTGTTGAGACCGCATCATTCCACAGTCTCGTTCGACCACGAGGTTTGATCCTACAGTTTCGCACATGATTCGGTGTGATCATAGCCGTTAACTCAAAAATGCATAGCATTTAACGTCCCTGAAACCCTAATGATGTGTTTAAGTAATATTGCGGACCACGATATTGATTGAGAAATAATTATCGGGGGCGCAATCATTGCACTGCCGCACAATCATTATTCTGGGGTTTAGGGAGCCAATCCAGTCTCACCACGTAGCCCACACACACCGCCGCTTTTTATTCAATAAATTATTTTTAAATCTTTTCTATTTATTTTTTTACTATTATCATTGAAATAATTAATATAAAAATATCTTTTTATATATAAAATTATCTTTATATATATATATATATAGTTTTTAAATTATTAGTTAATAATCAATTAACTACTTTATAAATTTATGATAATTAATTTTATTAGATTACTTTGAAATCAGAGAATTACTTTCATTATTTAAATATTAATATTTCTCCTATTTTAAGTTATTTTAGTTAACTAATTACTTAAATTACTTAATTAGTAATTAATTAATTTAAAACTCAATCATTTTCTAAAATTACAAAATTAATTTTATTAAATTGTTTTAAATTATAAAAAACTTTAATTCTTAATTTATCTTAATTTAATGATTTTTTTAAATATTAATTATCTTAAATTATTTTGAAATCCCCTTTTAATCGTTTAAATTTTTATATTTCATTATAAATTCATTTTAAATCATATATTTATGTATAATACCTTAAATTTTTCATAACAGTATGTATTTTTATTTAAAAATATTTTTATATGTCAAAATTTATTTTCCTGGTTCTTTTCTATTTTATCTATTTTTTACTATTTAACTATTATTTAAATAAAAATATGTTAAGTATTTTAAAATTAAAAATTATTTTCAAATTATTTTAAAACTTCTTTCAGGTGATTAGTAGATCTCCCATCTATTTATATATTTATTTACCTTGAATTAATTTGAATTACATTATTTTCTAAAATTTACTTAATTTGTATATGTATTTTAAAATTACATATATCTTAAATGTCCAAATTTTGGGAGATTCATTTTGCAAAACTTTAAACATGAGTTATACACATGAATAGAATTCATGAGGAGGTTGATTAGTGGATGATTGAGCTCCAATCACCCACTAATCACATCGATAAACATGCTTTACTTCTTTATTTTATAGTCTTTTCCATGTGTAGGATGCACGAGGACTTAGCTTAGGCCCTCCTACATCTAAGGACATGGCATGTTTACTATTTTTATTCATTTCCTTTCATGTTATCCAAGGTTTAGTTCAAAGCTTGCTTCAAATCTATTCAATGTAGCGACACCATAAGGACAATAATCAATGACCCATCTAGCGATCTTAGAAAATTCTATGAGCTAGGATAGATCCCCGATTGACATGAAATATTTAAAATTGAACTTAGTTTCATCCTAAACCTCCCAAAAATTTCTAAGAATTTTTAGGAGCTTTTAAGCCCCTTAATTAACAAACCCTTATTTAACTTATAATTAAGTCCCGATAACTTCCAAAAATTCTAATAAATCTATTTTAACATAGAAAATTACCCATAATATCTCAAATTCTTCATATATTAATTCTTAACCTAAGATAATTAGGTTTCCTTAATTGGACTTTAATCATAACCTTAATTTTAAGTTGGATTAAAATTTACCTTTTTGCCTAAATTAAATAATTAAAAACTAGTAAAAATTCAAAATCTGCCCAAACACTTGAGAACATCATTTTAGGTCATTCTTGACATTTGGGGGTGATTCCAAGTAGTTTGGAGCTGATTTGGATCAAAACTCCTAAAATGCCCCTAATTAAAATAATTTCGATAATCCCTTAATTGCCCAAAATTAAAAAATTCATAACTAATTCTAATAAATTCCAAATTGGGAAAACTAAAAGGAATTCAACTCTATTTAAAATATAGTATTTATTTAAAATGTTAGGTTTCTAGAAACCAACTTAAATTAAAAAGTTAACTCTTCAGTCAACCATAGTTTATTAACTAGGGCCCAAAACTTCTAAAATTTATAACTTTGCCAAAAAAACTCCAAATCTAGCAAACTCGTACTCTAACTATTTACCTTAAGGCCTAATATTTAATTAAAATTCTATAACCCTCAAACCTAGCCTATTTCCAGTAGTTACCTTTTGGACCCCCTTAGCCTAGCATATAGGATGACCCGGATCTTCTAAAATTTGCTAATATGGTTTAAACTTCCAAGATGATTACCCTGAGTATTAAAATGGATTCACAAACTAAATTAACTTAAATGGACCCTAATTCATTAATATTTAAACATTAATTAATGTTTTCTTTTCAAACCTTCAATAAACCTAAACTCGAAATAACTTGAACTAACTACTCGACATAGGAATTATCCAAAGCCACACAAGCCCACTACACACACAAGAATTTGCTAGGGCTCCACTTCTAACTCTAGGATTAGGGCTAGTGATTTTTATTTTATGCTTTATGTGTTGTGATACTCTTATGTGTGGTATGAATGCTAATTTATTTGATTGCAGTGGTTTGATGATTATTTATTTCATCGCTTTGCTTTCTTTATTTAGCTTATGATATGATGTGTGAGATAGATTACCCATGGGCTAGAGATACTTTTGCTACTAATCTAATCTTATACAGGTGGCCATACTCATATAGAGCTAATAGAGAGAGCAATATAATTAAGCTTTAAAACTAATGTTATTTTCTGCAGATGCTCCAGAGGTTGCTTAGCCCCCTTTAAAATTAAAAGAGCATGGTCAAGTGTGTTTCCTTTTATGCATAATATTAACTGCTTAAGATGTGATTGATTGAAATATTTTTTCTTAACTGCTTAGGATAACCTTGCAAGAGAGTCTAAATTTTCTATTTTCAAATGTAATATAATTTGTAAAGTATTGAGTTTTGAAAGTCTTTTAAAAGTGAGGCATTTCAACACTCAGTATCCAAAGAGAAAAAGAAAGGCCCTTTATAGGGAATTTCTTAATCATTTTGGTACCCTTTTAGAGGATGAACCAAAAGGAGCCCAAAGGAGATGATCCGAAGGGAGACGATCCAGAGAAGGCTGATATACTCGAAGATGAAGATTTAAAGTTGAAATGCTTCGCTTTTAAGATTTGTGTCATTCAATAGGAATATAATCCAGGTTATTATCGATGGGGCCTGCCACCATTACTTTTTTGTAGACCCTGGGTTATATTTATACAGTACTTATCGTAGACTTTCTTACTTTACTCTATGAATTTATATTGATGTGTTTATTTTGTGTGCGTAGTAGAAATTGCATGCTTTTTATGTTTCTTTCTTGCATGTACTTGGCTTATTTTTGCTAGACTCTCTAAGGCAAAAAATATATTTTCTGCTCGTAATTAAAAATTAATATTATATGAATTAAATAACATAAAAACCTAATGACCTAAGGAATAATAAGAATCATCTAGGGTCACATGCATATTAAAGCATTCTCTTCTTCCATCTATAAGAAACTTTTGCGTCTACGGGTATAATCTAGATAATCTGGCATATGAGGATGATGTGCTGAACCTAGAGAAATCTAATCTTTTCTAAAAATTATTTTTTATAAGCCTATTTTTAAAATCTCAAGCATTAATGATTTGAAACATTTTAACCATCATGCATTGCATTAAAAACTCACTAAATCAAAATTTTAATTACATTAGCTCTAGGAGCATTCACCCTACATAAATCTAATACAAATTAGGAAACTCTCTAGACGTCGGCCTTACTTTCAAAATACTCAGCCTACTTACCCATTTTTCATAAAGACTGGATAACATGAATTTTATATATTTAGGTGGTTAGCTGATATTCCTTTTCAGGAAAGATATAAGCCCAAATATATTAGCTAGGATACGAGTATCAGTGTTAGGTGTAGAACACTAAACCCATCTTAGATCTAGGATTTAATGCTACTACATTGGGTGTCTCATAGTACGCCTAATCGATAAGTAAGTTCCTTTTCTTCAAGGATTATAAATCCTGCTTATCTATATTTCATAGATGACGCCACTTCCATCCTTTCCCTCTGTATACTTCGAGTGCATGATTTCTTTTCTCTAGCCTCTTCTCACAGCCTTAGTCCCTCCAAAAATTAGTTTGAGCCGTGTGTGTTGATTGAGCCCACTGGAACCCTTTCTTCTCAATGAGTAGGAATTTTTCAGTCTTTCCCCTTATGTCAATCCCCTTTTCTAAAAGGAATAATGTTGGATCCTTAATAGAGAGTATTTTTGAGCTCCACCCTGAGATATAATTTACTACAAGGGCTTGTACCCGTGGGAAATAGAATTCTACAATAAATATACCCCACTCGAGCTGATGTATCGGGTGGGGGAAACCCCGTGACACAGATCAGATCGTTCATATTATCATCCATCAGGGTGCACTGGCGGGAGCCGCTATCCTCAATGGTTGATCGTATGTATGATCTAATATGCCCTTCCATTAGCCTGCTTGCAAAGAGCGCAAAGGCATTTGATCATTTCTATCCTTTGGGGTGGTGTGGTCGTATACCCTTTATACTCTATAGCGGTGGTGTCCTTTTAGAGGTCCACACCTATGTCACAACCCAAAATGATTGGATTTATATTGTGTTGAGATATGAGAGAAAAATCCTAAGATCTAGTTTTGGAATATTTTAGATTCTCTTCAAAATTTCATTTTAAATTAATAAAAAACTACAAAGTTACTAAAATATCCAAGTTCTAAAAATAAACTCATCCACAATATTTCTTTTTTTCTCATCAAAATAGATATATTATAATGCATCACTATAAATAGAAGCTACATAACTAAATAAAAAAATATTCATGACTGTACAAAAATAAAAAAGACAAATACCTATAAACTTGAATTTGATTGTCAACGACTAATTAACAAGCTTCTTCCTTAATCATAAGAAAAACCATAATGAGCTATAACAGTTCAGTAGGCCACAAATACCAATTTAAAATTTAAAGTTCTTTTATGTAGCATTTTTAAACTATTTTAAAACATTTAAATACATTATAAGAAATCACTTTGTTTCACAAAGTAATAAGAGTATACCAATTATTCATATATTTAAATAATAGTATTTAACATATAAATAAATTGAAATTCATATCATAGAGCAGTTCATATCACAAAATAGTTCACGTCTATTTTTTGTTCTTAGATTTAATCTCATAGAATTTTTCACCTTATATATTTATTTGTGTTTATAGCTCCAAAGTATGCCAGTAGGTACAAGAACATGACTAATATTAACCAAAGTTAAGCCACCAAAACATGCTTTATAGGTACCAGAATATTTTCGGACACAGATAAAACCTTAAGAGGATTCTAGATCCTTATACCTCCCAATAATCATGATTAAATCACATAAGCATAAATTTTATCACATTATAATCATCAAGCATAATTGTGCACGTGCCAAAATAATGAAGTTTTCTATAAAATAGGCAACATAAATTCCTTATATGTAAAAATTTATAGTTTTAAAATATAACCAAATTACCAATGATTGAGTAAAACATCATTTCAATATTTTAATTGATTTATGACATTATTTTTTAGTGTTCAAATTATTTTGTATTTAATTAAAATCATATAAATTCTAAAAAATAGGGTTTTTTTTTAAATACAAAATTTTTTTATAATCTAAATATCTATAACATATAAAAACTTACACAATGAAAGTTTTACAAGTGTAAAATTATCAACATTTTTCAATAACTAAAATAGAAATTTAATCAAAAAATTTAAATAATATTTGTTTTTTAAAAAACTAAAATATGCATAATGTGACCTACCTCGATTCCGACAACTTTCCAATTAGGTTAATAGCTGAAAATCACCCAAAGAAGCTCAAAATCTCGTTTTCCTTCTCCTAGCATCTCTCCTTGCAGTTGGCTACGATAAAACAAAAATAAATCAAATAGTAGTTTTAAAAAATATATAAAGTGTAATTTGTGGCCTAACACTACGACACTACTATATTGTGTTGTGGCGCCTGTTAAAAATGTTAAATTTCATAGCCGAGAGCACTATAATGCCACTATTTTGTGATTGGTATTATAGCAGTGTTGAGGCGCTCGAACACCTAATATTGGGGCGCTCCAATAATAACATTTATCAAATTTTACTAAGATTTGCTTCAAAGCCTTGAGACTCATTCTAGAACACACAACCTTTTTCAACTAAAAAGCATATAACCATTTTCAAGCATTAAACACTCCCAAATATTTCAAAAGAGTTTAAAACTCAAAAATTCAAAATGTATCTTTTCTCAATTGGGTTAGAATCATTTGAACTAAATGCTGAACCTAGAGATGTCACAGCCTAGACAAAAAACATTAATATATGAATTCATAAACAGAGTGAATTTTTCATCAAAGCAGCCTTTCAACCTTTTTTCTTTATATTTGCTGAGAGATTTCATTGTCATTTTTCAAAGCACCAAAATCAAGCTTACCTTGTACTAGGTGTGGTAACTGTTAATTTATATCACAGAGGATTTATATCAGAATATTGATATTGAACTTCACATAGTAAGTATAAGCCATATTTTGACTCTCAATGTGGCCCACCAATAAGTTCTAAAAATTTTGAGAAAGAAAATATTAGGATGTATGAAGATTTAGTGTATGATGCAACTGGGCCATATTTTAACAATATATAAAAAAGTCACAAAATACAAAAGTACTATAACTTTTATAATTTATTCCATACTTTATAATAACTAATTTGGAATAGGTGCACAACTCATTTAGAGTTATCTATCATTGTTAAAATATTGAGCATAAAGATAGAATGTAATATTCTCACATAATATTTTAATTAATAATTTAGCTACTTAAGGAGACTAACTCTATATATAATATAATTTTAGCATATTTATATAGGATTAAAAAATTTGTTTCCACACTAGGTTTGATAGGTACAAAATATAAAATATGATCTAAGACTGTAGAATCATTGATGACAGATGGAAACATGCTAAGCCTGAGGGTGATACATAAATAATGCATGCTTTAGTTTATTCAGATATTTTGATAAGTAATTTTTTTATTTATATTTTATATAGCTTTCATCCGTGACCTAGGAAATAAATAAAATATTTGATATCATTCAGAGCAAGTTTGATGCTCCATATTTATCATGGAAGAAAGTCTATGAGGAGGTTCAAGATATGTGGTTCATGGAGTTTGAGGTTAATTATCAACAAAAAAAGTAACAAACATATCTTTTAATTGCCTAACAAAAATTATTCTATATTGAAATGCCAATATACAAAAATATTTTTGCTATTTGTTGTAATATAGTACAAAGATTAAAAAAATATTTTGAAAAGTATAGATTAACTTACCTATAAGACATATTTAGAGATATTAAAAAGTCATGTGAGAGTCTGCTTTGGATTGTTGAGAGTATGTGGGATGACATGACTATATCTTGGGGCAACCCAAATTATACTAGGATAATGGACTATAATATGCATAACAAAGCGTCAGACATTGGGGGCATTCGTATTGCTCTCCATACTAGGAGCTCTGTTCCACACACTAAGTACAGACGATGATTGCAAGAGATTTTACATATAATTCATATCATCTCATGTTTGAATAATTTGTTTAGTTATAAATACTAATCAAAATATAGTGCAAAAAATAAATATTAGGTAGAGAACTCGTTGTTTTTTAGTTGTACACTCGTACCTACTAGTGCTAGGAGGACCAATAGTGGGTGGATGATTGAACAAGGATCTTTACAAGGCTCTAAGTTTTGAATATTAATAAAAATATTTTATGTGACACATATACAATGATTTTTTTTATCTTATTTTTCTAGGAGGAGTGTGCACGACTTCGAGAGAGTCTTGTTATAGCTGGTGAATGATCCTGTTTAGGATTAATAGATTATTCTGACTACCGGATATGCTTGCAAGTAGTAGATGGAATGCATAAAGAGAGAGTTTATGGATTAGGCTCGTAGGTCTATGCATTTGAGGGACACTCCTCTGGTTCATCAAGCTTCTTAGTTAGTAGTCAAAAGGGGTTAGTTAGCTAACATGTGGCTGCCTTGGAAATAAATATGAGCAAGTGTAAAAATCATAAGCGGTCATTCAAAAGAAGCAAATTCATATATTGGAGGATCTTTAGAGAATCATGGAGTAGGTTACTGAAAAATAGCCTACAATAATCAAGGAAAATAAGGATACTGTGTTGGAGTAAGGCGTGTATGGTTGTAATTATTTTGTTGGCTTTTTTAATGTTTATGAATTTTAGGCTTTTTGTAGAATTGTTGGCTTTTGTAATATTTAAAAATTATTCGATTATTGTATATAATGAATTCTAAATAATACTATTGTGATAATGTTGAGATATTTTACTAATTTACTTATTTTAATTGTTTGGTATTTATTTTATTGTTGTAGAAAAATTAATATAAGATGGATTTTTTGTTTGTGTAGCAGGTTTTTAGCAGATTTTTGCAATTTTCTATCAAGAATTTGATAAGATGAATTTTGAGCGAATATACTGACCGAAAATTCTATTGATTTTTCTGGCTGAATACTGGTGGATAATTTTGTTAGCAAGAATGGAAGATTACAGAAAGCATATTCCACCAGTTTTTTCAGCAGAACTGTTCTCTATTAATCCTCTAATAATCTTTTTTTGGAATCTATCAAAAACAATTCTATCAAAAAAATCTATCACAAATTTGTTTTTGACACTTATTTAATTAATGAAATATTCTCCATAAAAAATTTGTCAGAAATAACTATTTTTACTCTAATTCCTAGCTTTTTTGGCAGATAATTTTGCTAGAAATAACATGATTTGTTGTAGTATTTCTCTTTCCCTGTTCAAATTTTTAGCTTATCTATGGTTAGTTTAGCACTATGTGACTTATAATGAAGAACTAGACAAGAATTAAGTTAATTACTTGAATTCTAGAATGGTGGATGTTACATTATTAATGCCATTAATTATCTTTCATCATTTGTTAACCATTACTCCTAGTGTTATTAACTTGTATTAAAATTAACAACCAACACTCACCATCTCCCATTGATGGCACCACCTCCAATAATAATTTTCAATAGTTCAAACATTTACATTATATTCATGCAATCATCAACTATAAAAAGAGTTGACACTTGTAATTTTAAATTAACGCTTCATTTGGGATGACTTTCTTACTACTTCTTAAAGTAATTTTTAGTACAAAATTAATTTTTTGTACTAAAAAGTTGCTTTAATAAATAGTAAGAAAGTCGTCCCAAATGAAATCTATAACTAGTGGATTATTGCTTCATTATTTTTCCCTTCTAAAATTTTTCTTGTTGAAAAACTTTTGCCTCATAGTAATGTGCAATTTTATATGTATATCCATGTAAACAAATACATAAAACATGTTCTTTGTCATTGCATATCTTTTAAATTTCAATAAGCTTGAAACTACATTCAATAGATACCTTCATCCTTGAGTCAAAATCAAAATCAATGATTTTAAGTTTAGGTAAACTCACTCAAACTCAACTCAAATATCAGGTATAAAACTAGAGACATTTGGTGTTTGGGCAAAAATCTGGCATCATTCGATGCCCTTGTAGAAGTTCAGCATCAGCTAGTGGCCGGATGGAAGTTTGGCATCAGTCGGTGGCTGGTTGGATGTCTGACGCCAGTCTGTAATATAGCAGTGGTCGAGGAGGAGTATGGTGGCATGAAAACTCTAGTTTCTCTCTCTTTCTTCTCTTCCTTGTTTTCGTGCTTGCTCCCATTTCCATGAGGAATGAAAGATCTATTTATAATTTTTCGAGAATGGTCTGACCATAAAACTAGAGGGAGATCAATGGTATGTTGGGAGTGTTTTGAAAGGATGGTCGATATTGATCTCCTTGATCATGGATTGTTTACTTAGAATTTAAATGTATTAATGATATCAAAATTTTATAATTTTGGGCTCATTAGAATCATCTCATTGAGTTGCTCGATTTGAATATAAGCATGTCTTTTTTGGAAATTATTTGGTCATGTAATTTATGGTTTAAACATTCAAAATGTGCTTCGGGTCTTCAATTCGATCCATTTGGGCTCGGATTGGGTTGAATTTGGTATGGTTGGATTTATATTTTTGAGACATCTAGTTTGAATTTAAGTTTGTTGAAATCAGAGTTTTGATGGTCCCAAATTTAAGTTCAAAAGATTTCAACTCAATTTTACCTCAAGATTCGTGCCTCGTGAAGATAATTTTTTTTTTGATATATTAGTTATCACCCTATTTTTGGATGTTGAAGCTTCAGAAGTCCAAAAATATGCATCACAGCTTTTAAGGAATGTTTGATATGCTTTTAACTCTACAATAACCTGATTTTGGGTGTAGAGGGCCAAATTGGCTTTAAAAATGACAAAATTGAGTCTGAAATGTCCAAAAATGTTTTTGATGTCTCCAAAAATGTTCAAATTAGAATTTCCATGCATCTCTCTAGCTACCCATGTGCCACTACTTTCCTACTTGAGTGCTCTCCAGCTAGCATTAGCATGCCAGCGATGCCCGACCTCCCGCACGCCATGCCTGCCCTTGCCAGCCCATCATTTTTGGTGCATGTACGTATGATTTAGCCCATAATAGATTGGTGTTATCTATGAGAGGTTATATTCCACTATCCTAAGTACTGCTTTATTGACAACCATGCATAGCAATCTCCTCTTGGGAGCCTCCTTATCCAATGCACATACATCTAGAAATCAATATATGAATCAAGGATGTTAAGCATATGCCACTTTTTATCCTTGTGGGCTAAACCCTAGTAGAGAAGGAATTTCAAGACCTACCCTAAAAGATTGTACCTGAAAGTTGGAAGAATTATAAAAGGATATCCTTCAACTTCTACAAGAAAATCGTTAATTAGCGCTTGTATAACAAGAGGAGGTTCTTCTCCCTTAAGATCCACCAAGGTGTTCGACCTGAATATCACCATGTAGATATTCCTCCTCCTCAATCAAGGATGCATCCCACATCACTTTAATATAATGAACTTGCTCTCACAACAAGCTCTTCCTATCCTTCGCACACTGGTCAGGAACCTCGCATTCCTTCAATTACCGTTGAAGATTTGGCCCGACCTTATGTTATTGATCTCACATATAATGCTTTACATCCTAAACTATGGTGGCCGACCCAAGAAGAATTCCCAATGAGATGTGGAATAACATCTCTTCATCAATTTGAATTTTAGGAGTTATCGCCCTTAACTGAAGTAATCGTTCAACATCCCTTTCTAACAAGCTTTAAATTAGTAAGTATAGATTCTTCTTATGGGATGACTAACCCTTATAAACACATTGATCACTATAGAACCATCATGTATATCCATCGAGTCTTAGACACCCTCTTCTATCAAGTTCTTCCTACCATAATTAAAGGATAAACTCAAATGTGCTTATATTCACTTCTAATCAAAATTATCCCCATATTTATCAAATTGTTCAAAGTGTTTGTCGAATAATTCATCGTTAATAGAAGAATGGATAAGGATTCTTCTCACCTCTCTAGATTTCATCAGAATAAAGGAGAATCGCATAAGGATTTTTTTCAATGATTTTTCACGGAGGCTTGAAAATTTTAGGAGTGAATATTGAATTATTTAGAGGACTTTTCCTTTGAGGTCTCCGTCTTGGCCCCTTTTACTCAATGCTTATGTGAGACACAGTTTATTCGTATGCTAATTTAATTCATCATGTGAAAGAATAAATATTAGCAGAAGAAACCATGAATGCTTACAAAAATAATTTGAGTAAACTTCTAGCAAACACAAAAATTTTCCTGTAATGGATAACTCATTCTTACAATGAAAGACACAAGATAAGAATAACCTACCTCCTAGACCCTCTTTGCTATGACGTGAGCCTTAACAAGAGGAGTATGCACCACTCAATATATCTATAGAAAATGTGATGATGTTCATTCTATATGAAGAAAAAGTTAAGTGGCATAATCCTTTGAAGCTGAATACATGAAATCAGGATCAATACTATCATTTTCAACATAATCATGGGAAAAATATTAAAGCTTCTAAGAAGCTCAAGCATAAAATTCATATACTTATTTGATAAGTTTACCTTCATCAGTTAAATCAAAATAGACATGCTCGAAATGAGGCTCATCCTACCAAGGGGAAAAATCAACAACAATAAAGATAATTGTTGAATAATCGTCAAATAGTATATAAGATTGAAACCATGTAAGAGGGCCCTTATTGCCTAATCAAATCTTATTTTAAATAGATGAAAAGCCGACACTAAAGAAGTCAAGTATTGATCATTCTATTAATTTTGATGATTCTAATTTGGAGGAGGTAAAAATCTATCATCAAGATCCACTTGCTATTACTGTGGATATAGGTGACCTGTGTTATAATGTCAAATGAATTTTGGTGTATAATGGGAGCTCCTTGGATATCTTACTCCACTCTACTTTTCTCAATATTGGTTACACCCAAGAAAAACTTCAACACACCGTAGATACAACGTATGGATTTGATAATTGACCTATACGGGTGGAAGGAATAATTAGCATCCCAATCATACTTAGAGAATTTCCCCAATAGGCTACACACTCTATCCAGTTCACTGTAGTAAAGTTAGAATCAATTTATAATGCTATCTTTGGAAGGTTCATCAAGTCGATCTTTGGGATTATTTCCTTCAACACTCACCTTAAACTGAAGTTTCTTATCCCGATGGGGGTCAGTATAGTACACATAGATCAACAAGTAGCACAATTTTACTATCTTAGGTAAGCTCAACCATGCCCATCAATGACCCTAAGCATTTAGGATTTTGATTTTCAGAATGAGGATATCCCTTCGAGGGCTGCTCCCATAGCCATTTTAGGTCAAGAAGATTTGAAAGCGTCTTTCTCTTTAAAGTAATAGTGTGTTTGGAGGTGTGAAGTGAGTGAGAAGAGATGTTATTGAATACGACGACCTTTGCATTTTTTTTTTATGTTTTGAAATATGAAAAAGTCAAATAACAGGTGTTAAGCTTTTTATCATTCAAACATCAAGCTATTTTTCTGCATGATCCCCCTACAGTATCATCATGATAATATATTTTAACCACCAATTTCAGGATGGATTGGTAGCACCTCACTTCTATACCTATATTAGAAGAAGAACCTTAAACAAGTGTGCAAATAAGGTATCTTCTCTTAGATGATGAGAAGACGAAATACATTAATTTCCTACATATAAATCAAGATGTTGTTTGCATGGAGTCCAGTTAATAAATCCTAGATTGACCATAGAGTGATCGTGCACTCCCTCAAAATAAAAATGATAATAGAGAAGAAATAGAATTTTGCATCTAATCACCAACAAGCAATTGAACAAGAGATTGATAAACTTTTAGAGAATAGATTTATACAAGAAATGAACTATACCACCTAGTTGACAGATGTCATTATCGTATGAAAGGCTAGTAGACCATGGAGAATGTCTGTAGAATATACGAACCTCAATAAAACATGATCAAAAGATAGTTTTTGCTTCCTTATATCAACCAAAAGGTTGATACCACCTTTGTACGTCAAATGCTAAGCTTTATGGATGCCCACTCTAGTTACAATCAAATAAAGATGGATCATACAGATGAGGTGGCAATAACTTTTCAGACATATAATGGATTATACTATTATATGGTCATGCCATTCGGGCTCAAAAATGTTGGAGCCACATACCACTGCCTAATGAATAAGATTTTAAAAGACCTTATTGGGCACACTATGGAAGTATATTTTAATGATATTTTGGTGAAAATCCTTAAAAACCTCAACATATATCAAACTTGGAATAATGCTTCCACTTTCTACGATGCTAAAACTTGCAACTCAATCTTTCCAAGTATACTTTAGGAGTCACTTTAAAAACAATCTTAAGATTCAGGGTAACCTATTAAGGAATTAAGGTCAATCCATAGAAAATCAAGGCAATAAAGGATATGGTGCCCCTAAGAAATGGCAAGGAAGTTTAGAGAATAAATGGAAGGATTGTAGCACTATCTTATTTGATAGCCTGCTCAGGAGACAAATATCTATCTTTCTTCAAGATAATCAAAGGTGATTATAATTTTGGATTCAAATGAACTAATAAATGTCAAGAAGTTTTTGAGTAACTATGAAAGTATTTAGTATTACTATCATTACTTTTAAAACCAATGCTATGTGAAAAGTTATATTTGTATATAACTATTTTAGCCTATGCTATTAGCTTGATCTTAGTTTGATAGGAAAATGCTATACAACATTCTATCTATTATGTCAATAAATTCTTATTTGGTTTGATAAAAGAATTTTGGCATTAATTTAATCTAATAGAAAATTATGCCCATATTTTTTAGCCCACATAATTAGGGTTTATACAAATTTACCCTTAAGAAGTATCCTATAATAGATAAAAGTGTCTCGCAGATTAATCAAATGGTTTATGGAGCTAGGAGAGTTTGCATTAACTACTTATATAGTCTCGATATCGAATATCAAACAGTTGCATATTTTGAAGTTGAATGCGCAATCCCCATATCTTATAAGCCACCGAGTGCTTCTCCTTCTTCCATGTGCTGGACATTATATATTGATGGAGTTTTTAAAAGTTTTTACATAGGTGAAAGAATTATATTGATCTCTCTACAACAAGTTAACCTTGAGAATGGGCTCTGAATTAAATTCTCTCTAACGTGTAACACAGTAAAGTGCAAGGCTCTTATTGTTGGGTTAATGCTAACCTTATACTATGATGTACAAAATTTGGTGATTCACCCCAACTCATATTTGGTTGTCTCCCTAGTGGAGGGAGAATTTTACATCCATAACTCGTAATTGGCTCAGTACTATAGCATCGTAGAGTTTCTCTTACCCTGTATAAAGAGCATCAAATCATCCATGTTCTCCGAGACCAGAACACACGAGAAGATGCTCTTTTCAAACTTGCTACATCAATAACTGGGGATGTCTATAAGAGAAAGTATGTTGAGGAGATCTAGTTCTTGTGTATCCCAGATCTATGGGTCATCTAATTGATCGATGGACCACTAGAGACTTCTTGGATCGATCCCATCTTATCCTTCTTACAAGATGGTGTGCTTCCTGAAGATCCCATAACTAGCACATGACTTCGAAGATAAGAATCAAATTTCACTATTAATTGTGAACGGTTATATAAACGATCATTCACTGAATTATACCTCTAATATCTTGTACTTTTATAAGTTGATTATGCACTTCGATAAGTTCATTTTGGAGTACATAAAGAACATCTACGAGGAAGAGCATTAGCACATGAGATAAGAATTCTATTGGTCAACTATGAAATATGATGCACTTGACTTCACTCAAAAGTGTGAAAACTATCAATTGTATTCCAATCTCACCCATATACCTATATTTGAGCTTGCATCACTTAAGCCCTAGCCTTTCACCTAATAGAGGATTGATATAATGGGTCCCTTCCCTATAACTTTCAAATAATAAAAATTAATCATATTGGCTGAGATTACTTCACCAAATGGGTAGAGGAAGAACATCTAGTACATATTACTAAATCTAATGCCAAACAATTCTTATAGAAGAATATAATATATTATTTTGGCATTCATGCAAGGTTCATCACTAACAATATGATTGAATTCACTAAAACAAATTTTTATATATTTATGTAAAGAATTTCATATTCAATTTGTGCACAAAAGTGTATCCCATTCTCAGGCGAACAGGAAAATGGAGGTTACAAACTAAATAATTATGAAAGGGTTGAAGACATGTTTGTGGAAGGCTGGGGGAAAATGGGTTGAATAAATCCCAAATGTCATTTTGGTTTATCAAACCACCATCAGAATTCCTATAGGAGAAACCCTGTACAACCTCTATTTTATTACAAAAGCTATCATACCAGTTGATATTGGAGTCCCAAGTCATAGAGTACAAACTTTTGGCTTTATTAACAATGAGTAAAATCTCATAAACAATTTCGATCTCCTCTTAGAAGCAAGAGATGTAGCCCTACTTCTACCTTTTTTAGGATAATTCTCAATGGTAGATTTGTATAAATCTCAATTATATGTGCTTGAAAGTATGGGCAAAGTTTTTTAGCAGAGTAAACTAATGCTAAAACAATTTTTATTAACTAGTGGATAACATCCATCTATTTTATATAAGATTTTACTAATATAATAGATGAAACATTGTACAATATTTTTCTCTCATGCTAATACTGAGTTGATAGTATGGGAAGATTAAAAAATGCATATTTGGGCTCTGAAAATTCATCCTCAGCCTCTCCCACAGCTTTCTTTGGGGGAGTTTTAATGTAATTAAGTTTCGGGTAAATTTTGGGAAGGAAGATGGATTTGTAGATAAGTCACTACCAAGAGATTTTGTCCACATATTTGTGAGGACTTTATGAATTGAGTTCGGGTTTCCTTTAGGTGTAAGTCCATATAGTTAATTACTCCTCCCGATAATAACAAAGAACTTTTGATTATGTCGAGTCTTTAATTAGATACATAAAAATTTGTTTTATTTAACATATAGTAGCAGCATGGACTGGGTATTGGAGAATTTTATATTTAAAATTAGAAATTTCTCTTCCTTGCACTTAAAGCGAAGGGTGGGAGAATGGATGATGGACTTATCTGCCTTGCACTTTTGATTATGTTCTTTGACACTTTTGAGTTTATTCCTTACAATCCATCCAAGTTGAACTCTTTATTAATCATTTGAGTTCTTTGTATCATTTTCAAGTTTGAGTTCTTTTTTATTATTCCAAGTAATAATCTCGAGTCATTATTCTTTCAAGTTTAGAACAATTACAAACCAAAGTCTTCTTCATTTATTTGAGTTCTTTATAGTCAAATTGAAAATCTTTATTTGTGTTCAAATTGTCCAAGTTAAATTAGAGTTCCTTGCACTTAGCTTATTTGATTTAGGTTTAATTTTGAATTACTGATCATTTGATTTCAAATAATTCCTCAGCTATCCAAGTGAGTTCAAGTTTTGTTTCCTTCTATTCAGATTAATTTTCTTATTTGCTAGGAATTTTGATAGCCTCACAGCATCTCTCCCATTTAGGGGAAACTATAGGAAATTGGGCATTCTCATCATGCTAAGAAAAGCATGTATGGTACTTGTCCTTGGACATTGTGGTTGTAATATATATCTTCCACCATGCTAAGAAAAGTGTTTATGAGCTTTCAAATGTACCTATTTGAAAATGCAATCAGCTTTCCCCACGTACATGTACTTAAAAGTGTCCCTAACTCGTCCTAGGCATCAAACCGGGTTCCTATCCCACCACGCTAAGAAAAGCATGTATAAGAAGTTTTCTAGTATATAATGAATGTCGAAAATAAGGATTTTGATTATTACCCGCTTTATCATAGGCGTCGCACTAGATTCCCTTCGCTAGTGCTAAGAAAAACATATATATATTATTTTTTGATCATGTGGATCAAGGCAAGCATTTTCTTTTTTTATTTATCTTTTCATTTCCTTTATGAATTCTCCTTTTTTTTCAAAATCTTTTATTTTTTATTTCTTTTATTTTCTTTTGCTTTATATATATATAATTATAAAAATAACATAATAATAATAATAATAATAATAATAATAATAATAATAATAATAATAATAATAATTTTATTACCATTAATGATAAAAACTATTAATAATATTAGAAATAACCTATTCCCTAACATACTTTTGGTAGCTTAATGAAGAGGTCGTGTTGTAGTAAAGGGATCAGTTCGAGTAGGTCATGTGAGATCTTCAGCAAATTTTTGGTATATGAGTTATTGGATCTTGCTTGCAGTAGAAGGAGTTCAGTCATTGATTTGAAGAAGTTGAGGCTAGGGATTCGGCTGGACAAAGGGAAGAGGCCACAGGAAGAGGTGGTTAAGTCGGGTATAGGCTAAATTCCTCCTGGCTTCGGCTAAGGCCTGTAATTTAAGAATAAGGGAGTAGGATGTGGTCAGCTGAAAGGAAGGGAATAGGGTGTGTGGCTTGGAAGATGTGGTTGTGGGAGTCTTATGAAGTGGGATGAGGCTTAGGAAGGGATCGGGTCTAGTGAATGATGGAGGATGTCGTCGAAGGAGGAAGGCTTTGGCTATGTTGCATGGGAAGAAGAGGAAGTAGTAATTGTTGCTTGTCGGAGTTTTACATGTGTGGAAGAATCAAGGTCTTCATTCGCCAGTCTATTAACAACGCAAATAGATCAGATCTTCGCATTCGAGTGACAAGACGAATCGATGCGTTGCATACTACAGATTTGATTTAAGTGAGAATTGTGATCATTCCATTGAGAATATATGGATGGCCTCGATAGTTAATGGTTCAGCATATATATTTTTTATTCTCTATTATTTTGGTTGGGTTATAGAGGTCAATAAATGTCCCACAACAAATGTGATATGTGTCTAGAGCGAATCACATTTATTGTATGGTTATTGACCCTATGGATCTCTAGATGTCACACAGAGATTTTCATTCAACAGATCTCCAAAAGTTTATTTAGATGTCATGATGGGTGTTTGATTTTTCAGATACCTAATAGTCTATTTCCATTTCTTTGTAAATCTTTAGATATACTTGTAGTCATAAATATGATTGACATGTTGGTTCTTTTCTAGTGGGGATACATAAGATAGTGATATAACACTTCATACTTTGATCCCTAGAGCATTACACTTATAGATTGATGTCGGTAGATAGTACCTCCACTCCCTGCACTCTTTTTTTCCACCATTGACATCTTGATTTTCAACAATTTTATAACTGCTATAGATCTTTCTCCATTACAATCTTTTATATTTTTATTATGTATTATTGATATCGTTCAAGATTTATCTAAATTTTAGAGATTCATCAGCTGGTGGAACTTTGTTATCTCTTACAATAATTGTATCTTGCTCAAATTATACTTTTTACTAATGGCATATTTAGTTTAAGGAGGATCTTTCATTCTTCCCTCCTTTAACTGTATTATGAAAAAAAAATTAAATATTTATTTGGAGTTCTCGACAAACAGCATGATGTCGACTCAAATCAATATTTAAAGTGCCCCCAGTATTTAGGGATACTTGTAGATGTCATTCAGGATGCTTCCTTTCATAGCTTAAGCTTGAGTCATGAGATTTTCTTTTCTTCTATCATATGTTTTGTGATGCAAACATTGATGGAGAATTACCAGAATTATTTTTACTGACTTGTCGGGTGTTTTTTTTTTATACCTTTGACACTTTTCTTCTAGTTTTTGGTAGGCTTGATGGGATATATGTCGGAGACCAAAACCTTTTAGACTTTCTTTAGGTTAGTGGAAAGAAGTCATCCGTCCAAGGCTTTTTACATAACACACTTGTTGATGATGAGATCTTCTTAGTTCAGCTTTTAGCTTTTCATGAACTTTGGGATAATTTCTTCATTCCTATACTTTATGATTTAGTAGACTTACTAAAGAAAAATTCATTAAATCATCGCTTTGTGCTATATGGATTTATTGAAAGATTTGTAGGTTTTAGATTCAGTTGATAGTACCAAATGTGAGTAGTATCTTGTTCCTTAACAACTTAGGGAGATATTAATCTGATTCACTTGAATTCATCATATTAGGTGAGCTAGGATTTGATAGCTTTTCATCCTCTGATTGCTAAGATGGGGGTTACTCTACCATGACCTTTTTTATGGCATATTGAGTAGATGGAGTTACCAGCGATTCGGCCATATTTTGGCTTGTTAGAACTGGCCTTTTACACCCATTTAGGTTTCATACTTGATCTATGGAAAATCTACCTCCCAATTCTAAATCTACTAAAGTTGGTATATTTAGAGTTCTCATTTGTGGTTGAAGATTTGGAGCCTACACGCATTTGGTAGTTGCTCGTGACTCCTCTTTCCCACTAGAACTTTGATTCTCCTATCAATTAGGTGAATTTAGTAGATACGATCACTTGAACTTATCGAGCCAAATTAGCCATCATGTTTCTTATAGTCCCTACTAATGGGGTGACAAAGTGGGGGATCCAATAATATGACATTTCTTATGACATGTTGAGTAGACAGATCTGCCAATGATCCGACTTATTGGATCTGGCTTCTTACACCCATTCTAACCTTAAGCTTCAAGCTTTTTGAAAGACTTCAGGTCATTCCAGCTTGACTTGTTGCAGTGTGTAGTCATGAAAGTCTCTTTCCTGACTTTTAAAATCTTGGTACATAGGAGAATATGATGTCAAGACTTTTTGAATATCACTTGCAAATATTTATTCAAGGATCTTGACATACAGCGCGATGTCGACCCAAATAAATATTTAAAATGCACCTATCTCATAGGAATATTTTAGAATATAATAAATTTAGAATTTTGAAAATTTAAATATTTATTTAGTAATCTCGATGTGTAGCACGATGTTAACCCAAATAAATATTTAAAATACCCCATATTATATAGGGAGATTTGGATAGGTTTTATATTTCAAGATTTTAAATATATATTTGGGGATTTTAGTATGTAGCAGAAATGTCAACCCATATAAATATTTTAAATGCCTTAGTCTCATAGGGATATTTTGGGTAGTCTTTATATTTTGAGATTTTAAATATTTATTTGAGGATTATGACATGTGGCATGATATCGACCCAAATAAATTTTTAAAATGCCCCTAGTCTTATTAGAAATTTTGAAATGCATTCTTGCTACATAAGAGAATTTCAAAATATAAATATAAGTATGCATTAACAAATATGCACATAACACTTTACGTTATTCAGTGTATATTACATCAAAAATGATATTTTCATGCATTATATTTCTTTAAATATATGCTATTAATCGGCGGCATAGGCCTCTGAATGTCCATATGGATTAATTGATAAGCTCATCCATGAAATGCCTTCTCGATGATAAAAAGGCTCACCTATTTGGATATAAATTTGCCGCCAATTTTTCGATGTGTGATGATTGGCCTTCTCAACACCATGACTAATTCCCTTTCTTAAATTGATTGATAATGCGATATTCGATCAAATGATTTCACCATTCTTCTTTGATAGATTTTTAGGTTTTGTTAAGCTTATAACCTGACTTCATCAAGTGCATCAAGCTCTTCCATTCTCAATCGAGCATTTTTCTCTTGAGTAAGCTCATTATTGACACGATCTAAAGTGATGGTAGTTCAACTTCAAACAGTAACACAGCTTTAACTCCAAACTCCAGCGAGTATGAAGTGGCTTTGGTCGGTGTTTTTTAGGTTATGCGATATGCCAATAGTCCCTCTCCCATCTTTGTATGCCACTCTCATTTATTCTTGGTGAGAATCTTCTTCAGCAGTTTCACCAACGTCTTGTTGAAGGTATTTGCCAAGCGATTTTCTCTTAGGTTGTATATGGATGAGTACAGCCAATCAATTTTGTATTGATTAATAAACTTTTAGATTTTTATACTTTTGAATGTCATATCATAATCCAAGATTATGTGGTGTGGTTTTTTGAATCTATAAATAATATTGTTGGTATTTAAATTGATCACATGCTTGGACGTAACTTCTTTGAATGGAGCGGCTTCTACCAACTTAGAAAAGTAGTATGTTGCTGCCAGTATAAAGTAATGTCCAGCCAATGACGGTAGATCTATCAGTCTTATTATATCTATTTCCCATCATTCAGATGGTTAGGATGCTACTATTGGATGCAGTGGATTTGGTGGCTGATGTATAACATCACTATGAATATGACACTCATTGCACCTCTTAGCATAGTCAATACAATTGCTTACCATTATCGACCAATAATAACCCATCTCTTGATCTTAATTGTCATCTTGGGTGTGGACCTCCAAGAGGGATCCGCTCGCTGTAGAGTATAGAGGATATACGACCGCACCATCCTGAGGGATAAAAACGATCATAGGCCTCCACACTCCTCGCAAGTGGGCCAATGGGAGGACAGATTAGATCCTACATACGATCAACCATTGAGGATAGTGGCTCTCGCCAGTGTACCATGATGGATGATAATATATACGACCTGATCAGTGTCACGGGGTTTTCCCCACCTGATACATCAACTCAAGTGGAGTTTATTTATTGTGGAATTCTAATTCCCACTGTCACAAATCTCCGTGGTTAATTATATCTCAGGCTAGAGCCTAAGAATACTATCGATTAAAGATCTAATATTATTCTTCCCAAAAAGGGATTGGCACAAAAGGGGAGACTAGGAAATGCTACTCAAAAGGAAAGAAAGGACTTAAATGGAGTAGTCAACATACACAATTCATATCAGCATCCGAAGGGACTAAGGTAGTGAGAAGAAAAAGCAGATCATACACTCCAAGCATATATAGGGAAAGGATAGAAGTGGCGTCATCCATATGATGCAAATAAGCAGGATTTATAGTCCCTAAGGAAATGGAACTTACCCACTATTTAGGTATACTACGAGACACCAAATATAGTAGCCTTACACCCTAAATCTAAGGTGGGATTAGTGTTCACCCAATACTGATATCGAGTCCTAGCTAGTGCGCATGGGCTCATACCCTGCCTAAAAAGAGATGTCATCTAACCACCTAAGCGTGTAAAATCTATGCAGTCTAGTCTTTATAAAATATAGGTAGGTAGGTTAAGTATTTTGGAAGTTGGGTTGATGTCTAAAGAGTTTTCTAATTGGCCATGGACTTATGTAGGGTGAATGCTTCTAGAGCTAATGCAATTAAATTTTTAATTAGTTGATTTCTAATGCAATGCATGCTAGTTAAAGGTATCCAAATTAAATATGCATGAGATTTTAAAAAAAGGCTTATATAAAAATAATTTTTTGAAAGGACTAGGCTTCCCCAAGTCTGACACCTCATCCTCATAGGCTAAATTATCCAGACTCTACCCGCAGGGCATAAGCCCAAGTGAGAGAATGATGCAAAAATATGCATGTGACCCCGAACAATTATGATAGTTCTCTAGCTTGTTAGGTTTCTAAGTTATTTAATTATTAAAATTTTAGAGTTTAACTATGAGTAGAAAAATATTTACCCAAGAGAGCCTAACTAAAGCAGCCCACACACATGTAAGAAAGAAACCTAGAAAAACTAGGCAAGTTCTATTATGCAATTAACTTAAACACATAAATATAAATCATCCTAAAGTAAAGTAATGAAAGTCCATGGAAAATACCATATAAGTACAACTTAGGGTCTACAGAAAAATAATGGTGGCCAGGCCCCACCAACAATATCCTGGATTCTATTCCTACTGAATTATGCAAGTTTTAAAAGTCAGGCATTTCATCTTCAAATCTTCTAGAGGATGGACCATACGAAGCCCGAAGTAACTAAGAAATTTCTTATAAAGGGCCTTTCTTATTCTCGTTGGGTACCGAGTACTTGAAATGCCTCAGTTTTGAAGACTTACATAACTCGATACAAATTACATCGAATTATATTTAAAAAGAAAAATCTAGACTCAAATCCCTGCATGGTTATCATAATAGAAAAGTCTTAAGCAATTATAACATCCTAAGTAGTTTATATATGTACAAAAATAAACACACTTGGCCATACACTTTTAATTTTAAAGGGGGCTAAGCAGTGTCTAGAACATCTATAGAAAATAACATTAGTTTTAAAGCATTATGATTATGTCCCTTTTTATTTAAGCACTGCATGAGCATGGCCACCTGCATAAGATATCATTAGTATCAAAGTGCCCTAGCCCATGGGCAATCTAATGCACAAATCACATCATGAGCAAAGCAGGTATAGTAATAGAATAAATATCATCACCAGAAATCTAATCAATGCAAGCCAATTCAAGCAACACTCGTGCCACATACAAAACTATCACGTCATAGAGAAAATAAAAGGAAATAAAGCACATGCCCTAATCCTAGAGCTATAAGTTGTGCTCTAGAAAAGCTATGTATGTGTAGTAGGCATATGTGGCTTTGGATAGGTCCTATGTATGATAATTAGTTTAAGTTGCCTATAGTTCAGATTTGTTAATGGTCTAAAAGGGAACTTTGATTAATATTTAAATATTAATAAATTAGGATCAATTTTTGTTAATTCTGTTTGTTGATCAATTTTAATGCTTAGGGTAGTATCTTCAAATTCAAATTATATTAGCCAATTTTAGAAGGTCTCGGGTCCTCCTATATGTTAGGTTGAGGGGATCCAAAAGGTCACTATTAAAAATAAGCTAGATTTTGGAGTTCTAGTAATTTAATTAAATATTAGAGAATAAAAGGAGTGGTTAGGCTTTGAGTATGTTGGATTTGGAGTTTTCTAGGTAAATCTATGAATTTTAGAAGTTTCGGGCTATTAATGAATTATTAAAATTGACTAATTAAGGGTATTTTAGGAGTTTTGATCCAAATCAGCTCTAAACTGATTGAAATCACTCCCAAAGGTCAGGAATGGCCTAAGAAGATATTTCCAAGTATTTAGGGAAATTTTGGAATTTTTAATAATTTTTAATTATTTAATGAATATAAAAAGCTAATTTTAATTAAAATTTAATTAAGGCTCAAATTAAAGTCCAATTAAAAGGCCCTAATTATCTAAGGTTAAGGGATATATTATGAAGATTTTGAGTTATTATGGGCAATTTTATGAGTTAAAATGGATTAAATAAAATTTTTTAAAGTTCTCGGGGCCTAATTAATAGGTAAATTAGGGGTTGTTAATTAAGGACTTTAAAGGGTTCTAAAAATTCCTAGAAAATTTTAGAAGGTTTAGAATGTCACTAAGTTTAAGTGTATGAAGTTTCAAGTCATTCGAGGATCTACCCTAGCTCCTAGAAGTAACATGCAGGGAGGGGGTATGTCTGCATGTTACTAAGTTTAAAAATAAGAAGCATATGTCTGCATGTCACTAAGGATGTCACTAAGTTTAAGTGTATATCTACATGTTACTTTATTTTTTCTAAGTTTGCTAGATGAGTCCTTAATTACTATCCTTAGTGTGACACTACGTTGAGTAGGATTTAATTGAGTTTTGGTCTAACCCTTGAAGTAACATGCAGGGAGTACATAAATAAAATAAATGCACTAATTCTTAGGAGTTAGGAGGGCCTAAATTAAGTGGTCGTGCATCCTACACATGCATACGATGATAAAAATAAGAAGCAAGTGTGCTTAATGATGTGATTAGTGAATGATTGAAGCTCAACCACCCACTAATGCTCCCCCATAAATGCTATACATATGCACAATCAATATTTAAGATTTCAAGTAGTGGATCTCCCCAGAATTAGGGCATTTAATAATATAACTAATTTTAAAATATTTAAAATGCCCATAAATATAGATAATTTTTGAAAATAATGTGATTAAATGTAATTCAATTTAAATAAGAACATAAATATATGGGGGATCCACCGGCCACCCAAGGTGGTCTCAAAATATTTTAAAAATAATTTTTAATTTCAAAATAGTTATTATATTAATTATTTAAACAATATTTAAATAATGAAAGTAATTAAATAATGCAGAAATAAATTAGAAAAAAAATTAGTTTTTGAAAATATTTTTAAAATAAAATAAATATTTTTCCTAAAAATTTTAAGGTATTATATGCAAAAATCTAATTTAAAATAAAATACTTTATGAATTTTTGAAGTTTAATGTATTAAAAAAGTGTTTTAAAATAATTTAAAGTAACCAATATTAAAACAAATCATTAAATTAATAAAATCAGAATTAAATTTTTTGATTTAAAAAATAAATTTAAAACAATTTTAAAATATAATTAAATATATAAATGAAGGCGGGAAGCGTGACAGCCTCTAATTGGCTCTGCGGTCCATGGCCAATCATTGCGTGGTAGCGCAATGATTATGCTACTAGTAATGATTGACACATGATTATAGCAATCATACAACGGATTTGCCATCCACTAATCCTCAGCAATAAAGCACGACATCCATTCGATCATCTGCGATATGAGATCGACGGTTGTGATCTCGCTAGACAAATCTTAGGGACACAAGATCGGATCTTGCGGTTGAACCAAAATGCAGAGTGACGGAATGTTAACTATTGATCAAAATATTGATGGTTGCGATCTCATCCCAATTGTACACGAGCACAACCCAAAGGCCTAGATCATTTTTTTGTCTCATTCTTGTAAACCACATTATGGATTTCAATAAAATTTTAAACACAAGTAGAGAACATAAAGAGCATTCATGGGGGAGCATAATCACGGTCTAAAATGCAGTGCATGAAAAGCTACTTAACCCTAAGTGTCCAAGACTAGGGTTTGTTATTTCACCTTGATTTATGTACAGTTTAACCCTTATATAGGCTTGTTGCACTTGTAGACTGTCCACACTCCTAGTTGTAGAAGAAATGTTGTTTTGAAATGCAATGGATTAACCAAAAAATTCTTTGGAAGTTCTAAATCCTCAGGTCACTGGAGAACTCACCACCGGTGGCTTTGACCGATCGGATTTGACTTGAAAAGAGGGGGAGGAGTTGAAAGACCTCTCACACTAAGTATCTTGGGTTTTGGATGCTTGGAGGAAGTGCAAGAGCAAAAGATCCCTCAAACACCCTAAGTTTTCCTATTTATAGCACTAGGGTATTAGTAGACGGCTTAGATTGAATCAAGGCATGATTAGGAGGGAAAACCATCAGCCTTGGCTATGATTTGAATGAAAACTTATTAGGAATACATTAAAGGCATTAAAAGGGGTTTAACTTGGCTTAAATAGGTCAAATTGACCAAATGAGACTTGGGTTGACCAAATCAAAGCTTGACTTGGTCAACTTAGTCAATTAGGTCAAAGAAGGAAGGGGGTTGAGCCAAAGATTGGTTTGAAATGAATTAAAATTGAATTAAACCCATTAGGGCTCAATGGGTTAACTCGGGTATATCTGGTCAACCAGGTTGACCTAGGGTCTGGGTCTTGGCTCGACCCAATGAACTCAAGAGAAGAGGTCTTGGGGCACGGCTTGGTCAATTTGACCAGGTTAACCCCTTTGACCAGGATCTGGCCCAATAGGAGTGACAAACAAACTAGTGAAACGCTCATGTTGGCATTGACCGAATGTGATAAAAGTAGGTAAGGAACCAAGTGAAAGATAACCAAGAGGTAAAAAAAAGTAGGGGGAATTCTCTCCTATCCTTACTCTATAGCAAGGGCATAACCGAAGAGATAATAAAAACAAAGTAGTGGGATCCTCTCCTGGACCTACTCTATAGTAAGGGTAGAGCCTAAGAGAGAATAAAAAGCAAGATAGTGATCACCAAAAGGTGAAAAAGTAGTGGGATTCTCTCCTGGCCTTACCCTATAGCTAGGGCAGAGCCGAAGAAAGAATCAAAGTAAAGTAGTAGAGATCACCAAAAGGTGAAAAAGTTGTGGGATTCTCTCCTTACCTTACCGTATACCAATGGCAGAGTCAAGGAAAAAACCAAAGTAAAGTAGAGATCATCAAAAGGTGAAAAAGTAGTGGGATTTTCTCCTGGCCTTACCTTATAGCAAGGGTAGAGTAGAAGAAAATACCAAAGTAAAGTAGTAGAGTAAACCAACTACCTATCTGCTCGTATCTAAACAGTATGGTAAAAGGTGAAAGGGGTTGTGAGGAATGCCTCCCAATGGCTCTATCGGGCTCTCTCAACTAGGTAATTTTCTATATCTACTTGATCATATTAGCCTAATAAATAAATAGAGGCTCAATACTCACTCGATTATATAAAAATAGTGAGTAAGTAGTCAAGGGATAGTTGGGTATACCTCCTAGGGACACTGTTGGGCACCACTACCTAGGAAACCCAATGTCCATTCGGCACATATACCTGTTGTAGGACAAAAGGGAAGGAGTCACCCCTGCTCGGTGTTTATTCTTATAACAGGGCCCCTAATTGGCATATTTACCAAAAGTAGGACAAAGAAAGAACACTCAATACAATCACCTAACGCATATGCCTGCAATGATGTGAAGAGGAAAGAATGGTGAGGAATGCCTCCCAAGAACTCTATCAGTCTCTCTCAACCAGGAAAACTGATGTCCACCTTATGCAAATGCCAGAAATAGGACAAAAGAAAAAACGTCACCTCTGCCCAGTGTATGTGCCTGCACTAGAGTCCTTACTTGGCGTATATGCCAAAAGTAGAACAAAGAAAGATCACTAAACACAATCACCCGGCGCATGTGCTTGTAATGATGTGAGAGGAAAGAGTGATGAGGAATGCCTCACATGGATGTTTTCAGACTCTCTCAACCAGAAAACTGATATCCACCTTACGTATATGTCTGCAATAGAACAAAAGGAAAACGTTACACCTACCTGGTGTATATGTCTGAGGCAGGGTCCCTACTTGGCATATATACCAAAAGTAGTATAAAGAAAGAACACTCAACATAATCACATGTCTCATATAGCTGCAATGATGTGAAGAGAAAAGAGTGGAGAGGAATACCTTCTAGGGACTCTATCAGGCTCTGTCAACCAGGAAACCCGATGTTCACCCGACGTATGTGCCTGCAATAAGAAAAAAAAGAAAAAAGTCACCTCTACCCGGTGTATGCGCCTATGGCAGAGTCTCTACTTGGTGCATATGCCAAAAGTAGTACAAACAAAGAATACTTAATATAATTGAAATTGCTAGATCGCCAAGAGGGGGGTGAATTGCAAAAATTTGTTGCAATAATTAAAATCCTAAGCAAGAGTTCTAATATTTTTTGTGTTTTTAAAATTTTAACAAGAAAACATTAACTAATATGAAAGCAATTAATTGAACTCAACATGCAACAATGAAATTCTTTTTCCTTCATAATTATCACCAAGCAAATATAATGAAAATAAAGTGCAAGAAAAAATAAAAAGTGATAAGGAAAAATCGCACAAGAATTTTATAGTGGTTCGATCAAACCATGACCTACGTCCACTCCCCAGAGTCCTCAACTCCAGGAATTTCACTACAAATTATAATTCTCCTTTTGCCCCATCGGCAAGGCGCAGAAGCCCTTACACGACTCACTTTCACCAACCCAGCGTGGCGGAGTGCCAAGCACTTTTCTCACCCTCCTGGCGACGGCAGCATACCTTATAATTTTTTTCTCTCCTGGAGATGGAAGAGTACCTTCAAGGTCACAGATGTAGAAGAGTCTCCCCCACAGAGAACCTCCCTCAAGTTCTTCTCGGGCCATAGGAGGAGCAAGATGCAGCAAGAATGGAGCAACTATGTGATCTCCCTCACACTACTTCTCCCTCAACAAGCTCACTCTCTCCTTCATCTCTCAAATCCCAAAAATTTCTCAAGAGCTCTCTCCCAAGGATTCTCTCTCTAATCACGCTCCCCTCTTTTGTTTTCCCTCAAAACATTACTTTTTTTTTTTTACTTAAAACTGGCTCCAAAATCCCTAAAATTTTTAAAGTAGCTGTTACTATCATACAATATGATTTTTTATAACAGGCTTCATCCTGGTACGAAGGTTTATGAACATATTAAAACTTCTAAATATATTCATACAGTACGATTTATAATCGTACAGTACGATAACCAACTCTTCTATTCATACAGGGCAATAGCCGGGATGATTAAAACTCGTCTATGTACATCATAGGGTACGACCTACTTCGTACAGTACGAATAGTCAAAACCAAGGCATCATCCTGGATGAAGTCTGGGATGATCAAAACTCAGTTCTGTACATCATATGGTATGATATATATTGTACAGTACGATTAGGCAAAAATAAGAGATCGTCTAGGACGAAGTCCGAGATGATCAAAACTCGTCTATGTTCATTATATAGTACGAACATATTCGTACAGTACGAGCACCAATCAGCAATTAAACTTTGATTTACTCTACTAATCACGGGTTAATTTAAGTAAGTATTCAAAATAAATCATACATTATGAATTACTTCGTATAATATGAATGGCTAATAGAACTTAAACTAATCTGGAGGCTAGGGTTTTGGATTTGAAACACATCGTACCGTACAATATGGTTCGTACAGTACGATTGATTCACAAAAAATTGTTTTACAATATTAGATCATATATTATGATATAAAGTCGTACAATATGATCAACAAAGAAAAATCTTCATCTTTTTTTTTTCTTTTAAAACCCTGTCCCCCTGTGTGTGTGCATGGTTGCTCAGACTTATGTACAGTTTGTGGCCAGACTCAAGAAAAGAAAAAAAAAATAGAAAAGTACATTGTTTCAGACTCACACTCTTACTCTACCCAGTCTAGAATCTTCCTATTATCCTGAGTAACTCGTGATCTTCCTAAAATATTAGTACTCACAAATAATAGCATAAATAAAAACATATTCAATGAATAGTGGTTGAGATGACATTATTTGTCATCATTAAAAGCTCAAACTAGGGGTTATGGATTACAACAATAATTACTTGATGTATATACTTGCAATGATATGAAGAGAAAAGAGTTGTGAAAAATGCCTCCTTTCTGTCATCTAGCCCTAATCAATATCAATAAAGGGAAGGCGAATGGGGAATGAATATCCATCTGTGCCAGTTCTCTTTGAATAGCAGAAAGCGGTGAACGGTAAGCGATATGGTGATTTAGCTGCAGTTTCTTTTTACATTATTGGGAAGAATATGAATCTTGCAAGAGGTGCCATCCTAACATGGAGGAATTGGTCTTTGATTCTGTTGAAAGATAATGAACTTTACTAGATATCGTACCTGTGCGAACAACCTCACTCAGCTAGCCAGCACTTACCTGGCCGTTCGGTTTGACGCTTTGACACCGGTCCACCCCGCATAGATCTATCTCAACTATTCCTTGAGCTCTCTTAATGAGGTAAGCTTAAACACCTGCCTAACCATTTTAGTGCAGCAGATGAGGAAGGTGAAAGTCACCTCAACACCAACCTTACATAGGTCAGTGTAGGGATGTGAGGGAAAAAGTAAAGGTAATTATATGACTTTCAAGGAAAAAGTTGTCTGAGATTTCTTAAACCGACTTTTCAATACCACATGGTAGAAGATAAAACTTCATGGCCACGAGTATCCAAATGCCGGCGGAATTCTTTCGGCAACTTTATTACCAAAATAACTGGAAAATGGGGAATTTGAGCTCTTAAAGAGTAAAGTCGGGTTTCGCCTATGACAAGAGAAACCGATTTTGCTCAACCTAGATATTCCTCTCTTCTTTATTATCACATCAAAATAATAGAAGAGCATAAAGAGGGGAAAAATTGTGCTCTTGGAGAGTAAAGCCAGGTTCCACCTATGATAAGGGAAACCAATTTTGCTCAATTGAGAGCTTCCTCTCTTCTTTTTTTTATTATATTTTTTATATATTCATAATCAATGACCAGAACACAAAGAGAGAGATATAAGGTTGGCTTTGATAACCCAGGCCATGTTTTCCACATGAACAAAACTAGGGAGAGGGAATTTAGATACGATCTAGCAAAGAATTAGAATATTGGTTTTGTTAACTTAGGCCATATCCATCATATGAATGAGATTGGGGTGTTTTTTTTTTTTTGGTTAAAACCCACCAGAGGGGACTACGCGTTAATATAGGTAAAAGATACAGGGTCCTTAAAAGGGTTCTCAAACTCACTACCGCTCAAAGAGATACAAAAAGAAAAGAAAAGGAAAACATACAAGCTCGAGAATCCTGCTATAAAACAATACAAAGAAACCTAGGAACATGCTACGGTGCTTAAGAGAGAGCACCCAAAAAAAGGGAGTTAATAAAAAACAACCTAAATGCTCCCCACAGCAGAAATCCGCAAAGATCTGGAAATCACTTGTCCACACAGGATCCTGCACACCCAAAAATAAACCAAGCACTGAAATATTAAAGTAAAGATAATGGAAAACCAAAATACAGAAATAAAGATCATCCAAAAAGGATACATCCAAAAATGGAATAACCAGACCTGAAAAAAGAGAAACACACGAGTTAGTAAAATACAGAAACAACATGTAGCCCCTATAAACACAGGCAAAAGGATCAGACAACAGGAACATGTCACATAACAACCACTGGAAGAGCAAAAGGAAAGAGCCCAAAAAGACCAACCCATAACAGCAAAGACATAAGGCACCACACACAGGAAATGGAAGAGGAATCCAGAAATAGATAGAAGAACGTTAGACAAGAAGAGCAAGCAACACAAATTGAGAAAGAGGACCAAGACTAACCAACCAAATAACAGAGACCAAGGCAGATATAAAGCCAAAACCCAAAGCCAAACAAAACAACCGATTAATCATTGACATAAGGCAACCCCAGACGATCTAGAATGAGAAGGCCCTTAACATTAGGCGGAAGCAGGAGAAAATCCAAATCCATAACAAAGTTAAAATCACAACCAATGCAAGCCAAACCAAAGGCAGACGCATTGGCCAAAGCAGGAATAATGGAAAAAGAACAATTAATTAAGATAAGGGACGCTTTAATCTCCCTCAAAGTATAAAACTCCATAGAAGAGCAGTTATAATCATCCAAATTCCTGAGCATCCTAAAATCAAAATCAGATTCCAAAACCACATCAGTAAGGTTCAGATTAATGCACATATATAAACCGTGAAGCACCCCCATCAAGACAGCCCTAGAGGAAAACCCCCTATCAACAGGCCCAGCAAAACCATAAATGAAGGAGCCATTATGATCCCTAAGAACACCCCCAAAACCTAAAGAATTACCCAACTTAGTACTAGAAACATTTAGCTTAACAGAAGAAGAAGGGGGCTTCTCCCAAGAAATACATCTAGAACTAAGAATGGGATAATCATCCATTAAATTAATGCCCATCTTGTGGCCAATAAAAGGAACATTATTGAAACTTTTAACCAAAATAAGCTGAACAGAAAACATGGGAACCACTTTATCTTTAATGTTATGAATAATCTTCTTAAAATCCATCTGCACACCGTTAAAACGAGAATCATTCCGGGCTAACCAAAGAAACCAAAGAATCAAGCAGGGAATGACATTACGAATATGCCCTTTAGGGGTGTATGATTATAATGAAATTAATTTAATAATAAAATTTATAAATAGATAGTGGATCAACATTACTGCACCCAACTAATGTGGGTAGGTATGGACCCAGTATCTCATCTTAAAAAGAGGTTTAAATTGTTAGTTTTGGTATCCCAGACCACACTTAGGGGTTATAAGAGAAATTGGGTAAAGACATATCCCCGCATAGGGGAGGACGAATCAAAGGTTCCATGTGTTAACACCAATACAATTGGTGCATACAAACAAAAGCACTAATTTTCCTACAGCGTATTAGCATATCACCTTTAAGGATGACCTTATACTCTTCGTAATGAACATCGTGTGGTAGAGGACAAATCGTAATAGCCACATAAACTACCAAAAATTAAGAGAGCTCCTTTCAGGGGGTGTATATATATATATATAGGAATATTTATAAGAGGCAGGGAGGTTCCTCCTGTGACATGCTAAACACAAGCATAGTAATTTATTCGAGTCTTCTTCACCGACAAGAAAAACAACCAGATAAGAATGAGAGACAACACGAATGATGGTATGAGTAGACTAACTCTGTCGCATATAACCCATACCTTCCAAAGTTTGAGGGAGATCAATTTGCCAAATATGGGCTTACTGTAGAGCTCATTTATCAGAGCAAGTAAAAGGAACGACACCCCGCTCTATATAGCCCTTTATAATAGTAAAAAAGTATCGAGAGACTCTTGTCACCTATATCCATAGCGATCGCCTCTGGACCCTGACTCGTAGGACCCAACAGGGCACTATACTATGGGATAATGAGGCACACTCCTTAGACTGTGCTAGACTGAATGTCTCATATAATGGAGGTATAAGGTGCTCACTAGTCTGTAATGAACTACTACCACTAGTGGAAGGAGTATCAGAAAGTCTTCGATGAGAATCCACAACTATTATTCCACATATTTACTGTGGAATATGTTGTCCACTAGTAGTCTGACATTGGAAGTATTCTTCCTCATCTAAGTAATTATCAACAACTAATCCATCCTCAGGTATCAGGTACCTACAAAAGATAGGAAGTGAATCATAACCGACGGAAGCCAGGGTAGGTGAGGAGAATGAATGATGAAGGACATCGATCATCTCATCATTTGAAGAGTTGGACTCAATAGTCAAAGAAGAAAAGTAAAGGTGCGAGGGAGGAGGGATTCGAGTGTCATAATTTTACGGTTCGCGGGTTAACTCTATAACCCTACCTCTACCTCATCCTCCCCTACCTCTGCTAGGGGAACCATCGTGCCTAACTACAAACTGGAAGGGAAATCTATCAGAGTTTATAGTAGAAACATCTGCTTCAATACTAATATGTGATGGACCCTATACAAACAATTATATACGACCCTGTGTAGGTGACTGCATATGATCCTGTATAACACTAGTGGGTATCATTGGCGATTAGGCAGGGGGTTATCTATAAGTCTTTCGAGGTACATAATACTTAACGTTATTATAAATAGAGACCTCGTGCACAAAAAAGGAATGGGTATCTTCAAGAATGAAATACTTAACATCATTCCTCATATACTTCATATATTGATGCAAGGTAGAGGGCACCATACCATACTCTTGGAGCCAATGTCTTTTAAAGAGAGCCCTATATGAATTATCAGCCTCAATTACATGAAACTTTATCTCAATTAGGAAATTTCCAAACTTGAAAGGTAGGGTGATAGACCCTCAAGCGCACTGGCCTTGGTCATTTAAGCCTTTTAACATAATCTTGTTGGAAGTGAGCTTCAAGTAACCTAGGGAGAGACCCTTTAAAGTTTCATAGGTAAGAATGTTTACTGAAGCCCCTTGGTCGATGAGGACTATATTCAACTCATAATAATTGACTTTAATAGTGACATATAAGGGACGATTATGCTTATAAGTCTCTAAAAGAATGTTACAATATGAAAAGATAATGTAGGGAATCTCTCTTAAATGGCATGCATCTCCAACAGAATCGGAAGCAAATAATGCTTGATAGGGCTCTGGTTTAAGTAGGGCTTTAACCAGTGTCACTCAAGTTAGAGGACATAGAGAGTAGTAAATGCTGAGAAGAGATGGAATTTTCTTTAAATGAGCCAACACATTATAGTCAATATCTGAATGAGGGCCATTCCCTTTCTCCTTAGATTGCTCTTGGGAGGAAGGGTCATCCTGCTGGGTAATAATATTTTTATCTTTTTCTTTATTATTTTTAGCCATCCGAGGTGGAAGGATCTTCCCTAAATGCAAGTGAACTTTTTGTATTGATTAATACTCAATAAAAGATTCACATGGCTCTGGGGTGGTGGCTTATGCTGGCTCTAAGGAGAGTGCTTGGAGTTGGTTCTAGGATTCATCTTATGAATTTATGTTACAACCAACCTCTAGAATAGTAAAGACTTGCTCATCTTCATACTCAGACTCATCTTCACATATAGGATCATCTACATTACAAGCAGTATATAAAATATGAAAAGAGCAAGTGCTAGAAGAAGTAGAAGTAGTAGGAACAAGAGACCAAAAGTAGTCAAAATCACCTTCTTCTATTATTTCATTATGAATCAAAAGGAGAACAAAATCCTTCAGCATAAGTGCTTGAAGTAACCCTGTCTTACCTTCCAAAGTTACAATAAGTTTTTCTTTCTCATACATTTTTCTAGTATATGTAAAAAAAGAAGAATAAATGTGCTTAGTAGGCAATATAATAGAAGAAGGAGGAGAAAAAGGTGTTGGTGTAGTAACTGGAGTGATAAATGTTGACTCGGCCTGGGGAGGCCTCCTCTCAACTGCCTCTGAGCTTTGAATTACTGGTCAATAATTTTCTTAGTCTTTTGAGAGAGTGTTAGCTACCACTCTCCCTCCAAACCTCTGGGTGACCTGGTACTACTGCCCTGACTATCATTATGGTTAGAACTATAGATCATCTGAACTATCTAAGTGGTCTTGCCCTAGGGCTACACTAAATCACTATCCTGCAAATGGATATCTCTACTAGCTATAGGGATCTCCATCTTATTCATGAACACAAAACAGTCTTCAAGGACATGTTCAATATGCCGATGAAAGGGGCAATATAGTGAATGCTTTGTTTGGCCTTCCTTATGTGCTTTCTTATTAAATGGGAAAGTCAAGACATTTTTCTTAACAAGAAATTTAAATATCTTCCATACACTTTCCCTTTTAAAGAGATATTACTTGTTAAGTCTCTCTTGTAAAGACAGCTAACTCTGTGAGGTCTTATAAGGGGTTTTAGAATACTAAGTATATGATCATGGTAGTGGTGAACTGACTATGGCCCTCTTATCTTTATCCGGTGGCCCATAGGTAGTATGTACCTCCCCTCTCCTAGGAGGAGGTACCCCTGAAGACTCCTGCCACTGAGGTCTATATGAAGGCTGACTCTCAACCTCAGGAGAGACTATATTGGGTATGCGATCCTACAAACTAATAACCTTTATCAACAGCTTATGGAAGGTTTTAATACTGAAACCCTTCAAGTAGGGTGCTATGAGACCATCAATATTCTTTAATAGTATCTTCACTATATGCTACTTCTATAACTGCGGCTCACACTATAGGCTAAGGTTTCTCCATCTAACTATATAATCCAGGAGACTCTCTTGGGGATGTTGTCTAGCCACAACTAACTCTCCAACTATCACCCGGTGCTCTGTACTGATAAGCCTCTTAACAAAAAGCTACTCTAACTCTCCAAATGTGTGAACTGAGTAATTTGGGAGGTCTGCGTACCAAGCAAAGGCCACCCTAACTAGGCTGCTAACAAAGAGTCTCAACATCAGAGCATCGTTCCTCCTTATGTTGCAGCATACGGCCTGGTACTGAGCTACATGCTACCTCGAGTTACCTAACTATCAAAAACTCTAAAACATGGGAGAACAAAGCCAGGGGGTAGGAATCCCTCTCGTACTCAACCGTGTAGGATCTTCCCCTACTAACAACCTCTCCAGACTTCCTGGAGGAAATCATCTGCTCAGCTATCTGGGCTATCAAGTCTTGAATCTATCCCACTAACAATTATGCTGACTGACTCTTAACTGGGGTAGTAACTATTGTAAGTGTGTCTAGCTCAAGTGGTGGTACTATGGGCTCATCCCTAGACGTAATAGGAGTGGCTATGCCCATCATCTGAGGCATCAGCCCCAATGATGTCCACAACATGGTCATTGCCGCCATAGCTCTGACCATCTCTATCTTCTGAGTTGGGAGGTGTAAAATAGTAGCCTTTCTATCAATTGATTTGGGAGATCCACCCAACATAGGCTCTCCTTTCTCTTCATCATCCTTGGGCCCTCTCTACTCATCCGAGTGACCTTGAAGGGTGACTAGACAAACTCTGTATACCGGTACATCACCATCTAACTCATCCCCGAATGAATCCTCCTCGAAGGGGATCTAACACAATGCATCTATATAAGGACCCATAGGGGAAGAACTCCTATGGGTACTGAAAATTGAATCCATTTCTAGCCTGATGGTTGTACCATCGAGGGAAGCTATAAAATCTACATCATAAACCATCAGGACTACCTTGAACCCGAATGGAGCAATTATGTCTGCCTCATCCAACTGTGCTACCTTGATAAAGTGTCTGCTTATCGTCATCTCCAAACCCACCTACTACGCTGGGACCCAAAAGAGGCAACTGGATGCTAAGGGGCCACAACTACTGAATAGATCTGAGCTCTGGTATGTGCCAACCACTATCTTAATCTGTGATGATGTGGGGGTCATCCAACTCTAGGAGCAACTGTCTGGGGTCTAACTGTCAGAATTGAACTAACTAGAAGCCTAGGTGGTTATCCTCTCTACTACCTATACCTCTGCCTTACGGTCTTCCTCTATAACTAAAGGGATGCTTGAGAAATATGGTAGAGTGACCTCTCCCAACTAATAGGCCCTCAACCTCACGCTAGGCAGACAATACTCTGAATCCTTTGAGAGAGGGTTTGGGAAATATCATCCCTAGGGGAACTGGCCTAATGGTCTTAGGATGAGAGAGCCAAGTGAACACAGAAGCCTGATGGGCGGATGGAAAAGCAGCCTTGGTCTAGGCACTCCTCTTCCTAGAGGAAGAAGGAGGGGGAACCCAAATGCGAGCTACTTCTATTGGAACAATATGAGGAGTAATAACTAGCTGCCGGTGTTAAGGGGCCAAAGCAACCCGCATAACAGGTATAATAAATATATGTTTCCTTATAACTGGATGAGTAGGAGGAATTGGGATAGTCTAGGAATTGGCTTCCTAACCATATGGTGCACTGGCTACGCAAGAAGGGGAGTGGGAAGAGCAGGTGCCCGAGATGTCTGCCGAGCCACTGGTCATTCAAAAGGGCACATGGCTTCATGTTCTCTCATCTGGGGAGGAGAGAATGCAACAGCCTCAATCGGGGTTGGCCCTCCAAGAGTGATGAAAGATGAGTTAGTGAAGGAACCAAAAGTGATCCCTCTAATAGGTAGACAAGCCAACAGGGACTTAGGGAGAGTCACCTTCACGTCTGAGCCGAAACAAAAACTCATAGATAAAGCACATGAAGCCATGGCACTACAGCCAAAAAGAACAAAAGAATTTAGAAAGATTAGCTAAAATAGAAATAATAAGAAAAGGAGTCAATTAATAAGGTACGGAATGGCCTAGAAGGTCAAAAAGAAAGGAACAATTGTTAGGAGAAACCCTAGCTAAAAAGGGAATCTAACTAAGAAAGATCCAAACTAAGAGTAAGATAGACCTAATATAAGGAGTACCAATCAAAGAGTACACATAAGAAAGAATATTATAAGATCTAAAGATGAAGAGAGAAACGCATCTCACCGTGGTTGCCAAAAACCTGTGGACCTCCAAGAGGGATCTGCTTACTACAGAGTGAAGAGGGTATACAACTGCACCACCCCGAGGGATAAAAATGATTACAGGCCTCCACACTCCTTGTAAGCGGGCTAATGGGATGGTAGATTAGATCCTATAATCAACCATTTAGGATAGTGCCTCTTGCCAATGTACTCTAATGGGTGATAATATGTACGACCTGATTAGTGTCACGGGGTTTCTCTCACCTGATACATCAGCTTGAGAGGGGTTAATTTATTGTGGAATTTCATTTTCCATGGTTGCAATCCCCCGTTGTTAATTACATCTCAGGATGGAGCCTGAGAATACTCTTGATTAAGGATCTGATATTATTCTTCCCAAAAAAGGATTGGCACGAAAAGGGAGACTAGGAAATCCTACTCAAAAGAAAAGAAAGGACTCAAATGGCTTAGTCAACATACAAGGTTCATCTCAGCATTCAGAGAGACTAAGGCAATGAGAAAAGAAAGTAGATCATACACTCCAAACATACAGAGGAAAATGATAGAAGTGGTGTCATCCACATGATACACATAAGTAGAATTTATAGTCCCTAAAGAAAAGGAGCTTATCCAGTATTCAGGCATACTACGAGATGCCTAATGTAGTAGCCTTGAACCTTAAATCTAAGGTGGTATTAGTATTCACCCAATACTAATACCTGTGTCCTAGCTAGTGCACCTGAGCTTATACCCTCCTTGAAAAGGAATGCCAGCTAACCTCCTAAGTGCATAAAATCCATATAGTCCAGTTATTATGAAAGATAGGTAGGTAGGTTAAGTATTTTGAAAGTTAGACTGACATCTAAAGAGTTTCCTAATTGGCCCTAGACTTATATAGGGTGAATGTTTCTAGAGCTAATACAATTAAATTTTTAATTAGTTGGTTTCTAATGCAATGCATGCTAGTTGAAGGTATCCAAATCAAATATGCATGAGATTTTAAAAAATATACTTATCTAAAAATAATTTTTTTTTAAGACTAGGCTTCCCTAAGTCCGGCTCCTCATCCTCATAGGTCGATTATCTGGACTCTACCCACAGGTGGGAAGTGTCTTATAGCAAGGAGAGAGAAGAATGAAAAAATTTGCGAGCGACCTTGGATGATTCTGATAGTTCCCCAACTTGTTAAGTTTCTAAATTATTTAATTCATAAAATTTTAGAGTTTAATTACAAGTAGAAAAATCATTACCCTAGAAAGCCTAACGAAAGTAGGCCACACACATGCAAGAAAGAAACCTAGAAAAAGTAAGAAAATTCTATTATACACTCAAACTAAACACATCAAAATAATTCATCCCAATGTAAAGTAAAGAAAGTCCACGATAAATATTGTTTAAGTACTACTCAGGGTCTACAGAAAAGTAATGGTTGCTAGGCCCCACCAACAATATCCTGGATTCTAATCATAATGAATGATGTAAGGCTTAAAAGCTATGTATTTCATCTTTAAGTCGTTTCTTTTGAATAGAACATCCTCCTCCAGATCATCTTCCTTCACCTCATCTCCTTCGGGCTCCATATGGTTTGTCCTTTGGAAGGGTTCCCAAATGACTAAGAAATTCCCTATAAAGGGAATTTCTTATTCTCTTTGGGCACCGAGTACTTATAAATGCCATACTTTTGAAGACTTTCACATCTCAATACAAATTACATTTAAAATGAAAAATCTAGACTCAAACCCCTACATGGTTATCATAATAGAAAAGTTTTAATCAATTATAACATCCCAAGGAATTTATATATACCAAAAAATAAATACTCTTAGCCACACTCTTTTAATTTTAAAGGTGACTAAGCATTCTCTGGAGCATCTGCAAAAAAATAGCATTAGTTTTAAAGCATTATGATTATGCCCCTTTTATTTTAGCGTTGCATGAGTGTGGCTATCTTTATAAGACATCATTAGTATCAAAGCACCCATAGCCCATGGTAAATCTAACGCAAAAATCACATCACGAGCAAAGCAGGTATAGTAATTGAATAAACATCATCATAACAATTCAAATCAAAGCAACCCAATTCAAGCAACACTTGTGCCACATACAAAACTATCACCTCATAAAGAATAGAAAAGAAATAAAGCACCATTTATAATCCTAAATCTAGAAGTTGGTGCTCTAGCAAATCTATGTGTGTAGTAGACTTGTGTGGCTTTGGATAGGTCTTATGTGGGGTAATTAGTTCAAGTTGTCTAGAGTTCAGATTTGTTGAAGGTTTAAAAGGGAACTTTGATTAATGTTTAAAATTTAATGAATTGGGATCAATTTTTATTAATTTAGTTTGTTGATTCATTTTAATGTTTAGGGTGGTGATCTTCAAAGTTCAAATTGTATTAGCCAATATTAGAAGGTACTGGGTTCTCCTATAAAAGGTCACTATTGGAAAGAACCTAGGTTTGGGGATTCTAGTATTTTAATTAAATATTAGGGCTTACAAAGAGTGGTTAGGCTTTGATTTTGCTAGATTATGAGTTTTTTAGGCAAAGCTATGAAATTTAGTAGTTTCAGGCCATTAATGAATTATTAAAATTGATTGATTAAGGGTGCTTTAGGAGTTTTGATCCAAATCAGCTCCAAACCGTGTTGCTTGAATTGGGTTGCTTGGATTTGATTTGTTAAGATGATGTTTATTCTATTACTCTGCTTACTTTGCTCGTGATGTGATTTTTGCGTTAGATTGCCCATGGGCTATGGGTGTTTTGATACTAATGATGTCTTATACAGATAGCCACACCCATGCAGCACTAAAATAAAAGGGGCATAATCATAATGCTTTAAAACTAACACTATTTTTTTTGCAGATGCTCCAGAGAATGCTCAGCTGCCTTAAAAATTAAAAAAGTGTGTCCAAGTGTATTTATTTTTTGGCATATATAAATTCCTTGGGATGTTATAATTAATTGAAACTTTTCTATTAGGATAACCATGTAGGGGTTTGAGTCTAGATTTTTATTTTTAAATATAATTTGATGTAATTTGTATTGAGTTGTGATAGTTTTCAAAAGTAACGCATTTCAAGTACTCGGTACCCAAAGAGAATAAGAAATTCCCTTTATAGGGAAATTTCTTAGTCATTTGAGAACCCTTCCAAAGGATGAACCATACGAGGCCCGAAGGAGATGAGCTGATGGAAGATGATCCGGAGGAGGATGATCTATTCAAAGGCAAAGACTTGAAGAGGAAATACATAGCGTTTAAGCCTTACATCATTCATTATGATTAGAATCCATGATATTATTGGTGGGGCCTAGCCACCATTACTTTTATGTAGACCCTAGGTAGTACTTACACGACATTTAGCGTGGATTTTTTTTACTTTACTTTGGGTTGAATTATTTTAATGTGTTTAAGTTGAGTGTATAATAGAACTTTCCTACTTTTTCTAGGTTTCTTTCTTGTATGTGTGTGGCCTGCTTTCGTTAGGCTCCTTGGGTAATGATTTTTCTACTTGTAATTAAACTTTAAAATTTTAAGAATTAAATAATTTAGAAACCTAATGAGCTGGGGAACTATCGGAATCAACTAAGGTCGCATGCATATTTTTTCATTCTTCTCTCACCTTGCTATAAGACACTTCCCCACCTTTGAGTAAAGTCCATATAATCGACCTATGAGGATGAGGGGCTGGACATAGGGAAGCCTAGTCTTTTCCAAAAAATTATTTTTATATAAGTCTATTTTTTTAAATCTCATGCATATTTGATTTGGATACCTTCAACTAGCATACATTGCATTAGAAACCAACTAATTAAAATTTAATTGTATTAGCTCTAGAAACATTCACCCTATATAAGTCCAGGGCAGGAATGACCTAAAAAGATGTTCCCAAGTGTTTGGGGAAAATTTGGAATTTTTAATTATTTAATTAAGGCAAAAAGGTAATTTTTAATTAAACTTAAATTAAGGCTCAAATTAAAGTCCAATTAAATTGCCCTAATTATCTAAGGTTAAGGGCTGAATTCTAAAGAGTTTGAGATATTATGGGTAATTTTTATAGTTGAAATGAATTTATTAAAATTTTCTAAATATCTCGAGGCCTAATTAATGGGTAAATTAGGGTTTAATAATTAAGGGGTTTAAAGGGTCCTAAAATTTCTTTAAAAAGTTTGGGAGGTTTAGAATGTTACTAAGTTTAAGTGTTTGAAGTTTTAAGTCATTCGGGGATCTACCCTAGCTCCCAGAGTTTATTTCTAAGTTTCCTAAACGGGTCCTTAATTATTATCCTTAGGGTGACGCTACGTTAAGTAGGATTGAATTGAGTTTTGGACTAACCCTTGAAGTAACATGAAGGGAGTACATAAATAAAATAAATACACCAATTCTTAAGAGCTAGGAGGGCCTAAAATAAGTGTTCGTGCGTACTATAAATGCAAAAGATGAAAAAAAAGCAATCACGCATAATGATGCGATTAGTGGATGATTGAAGCTTAACCACCCACTAATGCTCCCCCATGAATGTTATCCATATGCATAATCAATGTTTAAGATTTCAAGTAGTGGATCTCCCTAGAATTAGGGCATTTCATAATATAGGTAATTTTAAAATATTTAAAATGCCCATAAATATAAAGGTTTTTGGAAAATAATGTGATTAAATCTAATTCAATTTAAATAAGTACATAAATAGATGGGGATCCATTGGCCACACAAGGAGGATTCAAAATATTTTAAAAATTAATTTTTAATTTCAAAATAACTTTTATATTAATTATTTAAATTATATTTAAATAATGAAAGTAATTAAATAATGCAAAAATAAATTAAGAAAATAATTTTTTAGTTTCTAAGAATATTTTTAAAATAAAATAAATATTTTTTTTTGAAAATTTCAAGGTATTATATACAAAAATCTAATTTAAAATGAAATACTTATGAATTTTTTATGTTTAATGTATTAAAAAAGTGTTATAAAATAATTTAAAGTAACCAATATTAAAAAAACATTAAATTAATATATTAAGAATTAAATTTTTAGATTTAAAAAAGACATTTAAAATAATTTTAAAATATAATTAAATATCTAAATGACAGTAGGATGCATCGCAGCCTCTAATTAGCTCTGCAATCCACGATCAATCATTGTCTGGCGATGCAATAATTGCACTGCTGGCAATGATTGGCGCATGATTTCGGTAATCATACAATTGATCTGACATCCACTAATCCCCATCAGTGAAGCAAGGAATTCGTTCGATCCTCCATGGTACAAGATCGACGACTACAATCTCGTCGAACGAAGCTTAGGGACACATGATCGGATCCCGCGGTTGATCCAAATCGTGGTGAGACAAAATGTTAATTATTGATCAAAAGATCAATGATTAGGATCTCATCTCATTTGTATATGAGTGTAACCTGAAGCCCTAGATCATTTTTCATCTCATTATTGTAAACGACAAGATGGATTTCAAAAAACTTTTAAAGACAAGTAGAGAACATGAAGAGCATTCATGGGGGAGCAAAATTGCGGTCTAAAATGAAGTGCATGAAAATCTATTTACCTCTAAGTGTCCTAGACTATGGTTTTTTATTTCACCTTGGATTATGGATGGTTTAACCCATATATATGCTTGTTGCACTTGTAGAATATCCATGCTCCTACTTATAGAAGAAACCGCATTTTGAAATGCGATGGATTGACCGAAAAATGCTTTAGAAGTTATAAAACCTTGGGTCGTCTGAGAACTCACCGTCGGTGATTTTGACCAATCAGATTTGACTTGGAAAGAGTGGAGTGGAGTTAGAAGAGCTCTAACACCAAGTATCTTGGGTTTTGGATGCTTGGAGAAAGAGCAAGAGCAAAAAGATCCCTCAAACACCCTAATTTTTCCTATTTATAATACTAGGATATTAGTGGATGGCTGATGTGTGCCATAAAGTCTTTCATGAACTTATGCTATGACTCTATCTACTTCTTTGGTCCCTATTCATCCTAGCCACATCTGGTCAAAAGCCCTTCAATACAACATATTATTGACAAAAGCATATCGTAATGCACTTTTGGATTTATGCTGCTGTAGATTTTTCCACTAGTATTTTATTCTCTTTGAAGTAATTAATGAATGACTGCTCCAATAATTCCTTACTTCAATTCTAAATAATATCACCATAATTTAGAAGCTTGACTTGCATTACGTCTCTTGGTTACATGATATCCTTCTGGATGATTTTTTTAAAATGATCTAATTAAGAGGTTGAGGGGTTTAATTAAACTGAATAAAAATCTCATTATATCTCTTTCAGGTGCTATGAAAATGAGGCCAACACTGGCGCGGGCACTTATAATATTTGGAGGTCAGGCCCCATCAAAATACATCTCCCAAAATTATAGTTTCTCCATTTCCTCAACCTATATGATTTGTTCATCATGCAGCTTATCATTGAGCAGGGAGTTAGTAGGGATATCATGTGCAGCAAGAAAATCTGTTAAGCCTTGCCGTTTCACTGCCTTTTGTGGCATATATGTGATATCAAACTATAGTACTATCATTATTCACTTGGATAGGTGACTTGCAAATATTGGTCTTATCATCAAGAACTTCACTAAGTTGATCTTTGATGTCAACATAATCTTATGAGAAAGTATATAGTGGCAGAGTTTTTAAACTGTGAAAATCAATGCCAATCAATGCTTCTTAATTAGAGAATACCGTACTTCTACTCCAATCAATCTTTGGTTGATGTAGTAGAGTGCATTTTCTTTGCCTTCATCATTATTTTAGGCTAATAATGCTCTGAGGTACTCTTCTAGTGTTGCCATGTATAATATAATAGGATTTCCCAAAATCAGCGTAGTGAGAATGGACGGATTTAACAAGTTTCATTTAACTTGATGAATGTTTTTTGGCATTCTGCATCCCATTTGAAGCAAACATCTTTCTTAATTAATTTAGAGAATGGTTTGCACCTACCTGACAGATTTGTTATAAATCACTGAATAAAAGTTAGTTGTCCTTACAAAGAGCAAAGCTGTCAGAGATTTCTAGGATGCGGAATCTCCATGACTACTATAATTTTAATGAGATTGATCTTGATTCCTTAGCGACAGATAATGTATCCAAACAATATGCTGGAGGAGACCCCGAATGTACATTTGAGAGGGTTCATCTTCAAATAAATTTTTTTGATTCTTTTAAATATGATCCTCAGTTCATTTAAGTGATCTTTCTGGTGCATGCTATTGACAATGAGATCATCTATATAGCATTCATCTTCTAATATATTAAGTCATCAAAAATACATGTTATTTCCTACTGGAAGGAGGCACCAATGTTCTTCAGGCCAAATGGCATGAATGTATAGTAGAAAATGATGATGACCAATTTGAATGATGTGTGTTTTTTATCTTTAGGTGGCATCTTAATTTGATTGTACCTGATGATTCATCCATAAATTAAAATATGTCATAGTTGGACCTATTATCCATTAGTAGTTCTAATACATAGAGTGAAAAGTCATCTTTTGGGCAAGCCTTATTGAGGTATTGAAAATTGATACATATATGAATCTGGTCGTACTTATTTTTGACAGGGTCGATATTGGTGATCCAATCAGTATATTTTTTCTTCATGAATGACGCCTACCTCTATGAGGTTCCTTATTTAGGAAATCACTTGTTCCTCAATCTCTAATCTCATTCTCCTTAAAACTTATTTGATGGGTGCCACATCTGATTTGATGGCCAATGTGTGAACTACTAGATCAGGGGATAAGGCGAGCATCTCAGCATATGAAATAGAAACTCTTTCATTTCTTCTATTTTCTCCTCAGGTAGAAGAGAACTAATGAAAGTTGTGTGAGGGTCCTCCTCATTTCCCAAGTTGACTTCTTTTAGCTCATCCATAGAAGCTGCCTATCCACCATCTTCTAATTCTTCTAGAGTAGGATTGGTTTCTACAGGTTGATCATCATAGATGTCAACTTCGTATATCTCCTCATTATCATCGTCACTGGAATTGATTTCCTTGCATGCGATTGATCAGTAAATCTCCTTCCAGGGGTATTTTTGTATGATAAATCCTAAACCTTTTTTTCTCAAAAATATCTTTCTTCTTTAACAAGTGAGGATTTCTTCGATACTAGAGGCTCAAGTAGAAATAAACTTTTTATTTAGAGGAATGAGTTTTACCATGTGTCCATAACATTCTTTGGAATTTTTTTGATATTATACCTAGGAAACCTTATAGGTAGTAACTCCCAATAATCAACGAGTGCATGGAACTAGTTATGATTTCTTTCTTCTTTGAACTTTCTAATTGAGTAAAATAGACTCACTGACGCACCCTTTTTTATTGGGGGAAGTATATAGAATGTTACAAGCACTTCAACATCATACACCTCTCACTGAATTTTTTTTTTTTGAATTATTGCAGGGGAATACACGTGACTATGAGTACGCTATCTAATATCAATATGCTGCCTATTATTTTAAAGAATATGCCCTGCATCATGTTCATATAGATAAATTCATAGTCATAATTATCATTTAAATATTCAACCTCCCTACTCCATTTGGTCGTTGACTGACATATCCTCTTGGATTTTATAGGGGTGACATCATCTTTATCTATATCATTCCTTCGCTGAGGCATATGTTTCGTTTCTTTAGGAATGGTTGGTGGTTTGAAAAGTGTTGGCATTACATTCTTTCTCCCTACCTACTTCTTCTTGGTTTCTTATTTAGGTTGATTAGCAATCTATGGATTAGATGTCTGGACCTCAAGATAGCTCGATAGCTTTAGGTTCTTTGGAATGAAGTATATTGCTTCTTCATATATTGTTACTTCATGGACTACAAAGGGTTGGATGTCACCAAATACCCTAAATTCTTCTCTATCCATGAGGTATTTTATGCATTAATGTTGTGTTAACGGGATGAAGTCATACTCATCCAACCATGGGTGACTTAGAAGCGCCTTAAATGCAGTATTTGTATTAATCTCATGAAATTTTGTGTTTGTATGAAGTTCTCCAAATATGAGGGAGAGCATAAATGATTGTAAGGTCTTTTTCCCCTTCTCATTAAAGCCATGTACTATCAACTTATCTAGCTCAAAGAGCTCCACATCAAGGAATGATGATCTTAGTGCTTTTAGGCTTATGATATTTATAGAGGATCTGGGATCGATTAGGATTCAACTGATTATAATCCCATCACTTTTTATAGTGACATAAAGAGGGAAATTATGATATGTCATTCCGAGCATCATATCCTCTTCAGTGAAGGTGATGAATAGCTCATTACGAGCTTGTAGGATTTAAGTCATGTTGTGCTCAGCAAAATATTCCTAGTACTTTTTGGGGTTCTTAAGAGCCTGAATCAAAGTCTCCCAAAGGTCCTTAAACATTACAAGATCATCATATATGCTAAGTTTCATATGGATCTTTCTCATATGGGATACGATATTATAATATATCCCCTTAGTTGAAGTATCTTTCTTCTTGGGGTCCTTAGAGATGATATCTTCGTTGATAACTATCTCTTTCCCCTTATCTTTATTGAAGATCACTTTCTTCGGTGGAGGCGTTAGTATCTTACCACTTCTTACATGCACTTAAGTGATCTCCTTTATCTCAAGCTCATTTAATGGCACATTTTCTTCAGAGTCAGACATTATTGCATCTAGGGATTCATATGTTGATTCAGAGTCACCACCCAAGTTTACATGTCCCATCCACGATGATATGTTGGGGCTTGACTCATCTGTCTATGAAAAATACAAACCCACCTTTGAATTATAATTCATTAATGATACCATCATACATGATTCAGAGGGTGCTTCCTTTATTTTAGTTGGAACCACTAGTTTCATCAAAATGACCCGACAAGTTTCCATGGGAAGGGAATCTTCTTCCGCTTTGTCAATCTTGAATTCTGATATAAAGTCAGCAAGATTAATGGGGCTTCTCACAGTCTAGTAGTATTCATCTAAACTATCGATAACTCTTTGGGCTGTTGTCTTTTCTCCTTGGGCTTCTTCAGCTTAGTCTTCTTTTTACAAATTTTGTCTTTCTAGTCGTTGCAGAGCCATCTTGTTTAAGGCACTGCTTAGAAGTAGAATCTAGTGTTGAAGGTAGCACCTTGAGATCTAACACCGGCTCTGTATGAGATTTTCACTTCACTCCTTAAATACCTTCAAGTTATTTTAGCATTTTTACAGTCTTCTTGGAGACTACAGTCTCCCACTAGCCTTCTTGAACTAGCTTTTTTTTTATTTCTTATTTATGTAAATGGAGGTACGGAAGAGGATATAACCATCCTAGTTGATTTTTTTTCTATGGTGAGCCTATATATTATAGTTAATCCTTGAAGATGTAGCAATCTTTAAAAAGATTGAGGATTACCTAATGGTATGAGCAATAATTTGGGTCTCCTGTGTTTTAACTCCTCAAGCCACTGGCATTCTGACAGTTCTAAGTCTGCATTCAATGCTTGTTAAAATAACATGACAATACTCTCTCTCTCTCTTGAGTAAATATTTTTATTCATCTTTTCTTTGAGGGATGGGAACTTTCTATTTCTAGTTCCAGTTGCTAGCGTTGGGTATTCCCCTCCATATTAGAAGGTTTGTAATATATTATTTCCCCCAAGTATTATCTTCACTTAGGGGTTAGTTTGTAGACTTTTTTAGGCTTTTCTTTATATTACATCAGTTGTTTAACATTTTCTACATTATAAATCACTTGCTTTTCTTTATCAGCTATGGAGAAAATTATAGAGTCAACCTCACCACTTCTAGCACCTGAGGCTTTAGCCTTCTTGGGCTTATCAGAATGATTTTCTTATTTGGACAAGTTTAGTTTCTTAAACTTTGCTACCCTATAAAGCAGGTCTTGAAATATGGTGATGGTAGCCATACAAAAGAATTATTGCATTTTGTTATCAATATTTCCCATTTGTAATTGCATAGTGTGATCTTCTTCAAGCTGCTGCTCATATTTTATACTTAAATTGCATCAACAAGTTATATATTTGGTCACTGAGTCTTCTCTTTTTCTCTTATCTAAGGTGACGTCAGCAATTGTTCTCCTTTCGGTTGCACTGGCAAATCTCTTCACGAACATAGATTTTAACCCTACAAATGTCTTTACATAATCGTTTGGTAGTTTAGTGTACCATTTGAAAGTAGTTGTTATCAAACTACTAACAAACTATTGGAAGAGCAATGCATCATTTCCTCCTATATTCTCACATGTGGCCTTAAATTATGCCAACTATTGCCTGGGGTTATTATTACCATTGAATGTGTTGAACATCAGGACTGTATACCCTTCTGGGTATAGAACTTGATCATATTCTTTGGAATGTAGATGACCTTTGTCTACCAATTTTTTTGCTTGATCAACAACTATGATGGACTTGATCTTCTCCCTAATTATTCCTTTGAGCTACACTATAGTCACAGGCTCAGAGGTACTGGCAATATTCTATAGGGTGGGCTGTAATATAATGTTGTGGACTTCATGACCACCGTCAGGAATGCCCTACACTCCTGAGACCTGAAGCACTTGGAGATTTGGAGGATCGGCGAGAAACTCAAGCAGGGGACTCAAGGCACAAGTTCACTATATCATCTACATCATTTCATCATTTGGGTCATCATCTCCATCATTTTCTCATTCAGATGAGAGATTTTCCTATCCTTAGCCCTCATTTTGCTTCTCATTTTCCACCCCATGTCAGCGAGCATGATATTCTAGACAGTAAAGGAATTTTCTTGAAGTTCTTCTTCTTCTCTCTCTGAAGGATGGCCACTTCAACTAGCAATGGGCACAGCCTGATAACGACGTCATTATATCTATTTGAGTTATTGATCATATTCATCACCACCATTATCATCATCGATGTGGCTTACCATGCAAATCACCACAATTTCCATAATGTCCTAATCAAATTCTTCATGTTCTCCTTCCTATTGTACTCGAATTTTCAAGCGGCATAGCCACTGAATTTTCAATTCCTAATTTAGAATGAGTATTTCTTCAATCCATGGACTGCGATCAAAATGGACTTGTTATCTAGTTAGGGCAGGTGACTAATGGGATCCTCGAGAGGACTGTCCAAGGTGTTAACTATTGCTATGGTGGTTGAATTATGTGAAAGTTCGTTAGGGATGTTAAGCTCTTAAGAACTAGCCTGAGGCTAACCAAGAGGGGGGTGAATTGGTATTTTAAAAAATCTTCTTACAATCAAAGCACAATCACAAACCAAAATCACCACAGAAATCAAAGTGCGGAAAAATAAATGTCGAAATAAAACAAAGAACGATCACACCGGATTTATAGTGGTTCGGTCAATGCTTGACCAACGTCCACTCCTCGGAGGCACCCTCCTAGTATTACACTACAAAGTGACTCTCCTTTTTCTCCCACAGCAAGGTGGAGAAGCCCTCACAAAAACTCCTTTCCGCCAACCCCGACGAGGTCGAGAACCTAACTCCTTTTGCTTCCTCCTGAAGTAAGGCAAAGAACCCAACTCCTTTTATTTCTTCCTGAAGCAGGCATTGAATCTAACTCCTTTTACTTCCTCCTGAAGCAGGCAGAGAACCTCGACCAATTACTGAAGCTTACCTCCCTTCAACCCCCAAGGATGAAGGACGAAGACTAGAGAAGACGCCTTTGAACCTTGCTAGGAGCAACCTTTGTGAATCTCTCTCACAAACTCCCCCTCACAAGTTCCTCCCTCTCTCTCCCTCTCCTCTTGGCTCTCTCAGGTCAAGACAGCAGCTAAAGGTCTTTTTGCATGAGAGAAAGGGAAGAGGACATAACCATCCTAGTTGATTCTTTCCTAGGGTGAGCCAATATATTATAGTTAATTCTTGAAGATGTAGCAATCTTTAGTAAGATAGATGATTACTTGATGGTATGGGCAATAATTTAGGTCACCTTTATTTTAACACCTCAAGCCTCTTGCATTCTGACACTACATTCAATACTTGTTAAAATAACATGACAATACTCTCTCTCTCTTGAGTAAATATTTTTATTCTTCTTTTCTTTGAGGGATGGGAACTTTCTATTTCTATTTCCAGTTGTTATCGTTGGGTATTCCCCTCCACATTAGAAGGTTTGTAATCTATTATTTCCCCCAAGTATTATCTTTGGTTAGGGGTTATGTTGTAGACTTTTTTAGGCTTTTCTTTATATTACATCAATTGTTTAACTTTATCTATATTATAAATCACTTGCTTTTCTTTATCAACTCTGGAGAAAAATATAGAGTCAACCTCACCACTTCTAGCACCTGAGGCTTTAGCCTTCTTAGGTTTATCAGAATGATTTTCTTATTTGGACAAGTTTAGTTTCTTAAACTTTGCTACCCTATAAAGTAGGTCTTGAAATATGGTGATGGTAGCCATGCATAAGAATTATTGCATTTTGTTATCAACATTTCCCATCAGTAATTGCATGGTGTGATCTTCTTCAAGCGGCTGCTCATATTTTATACTTAAATTGCATCAACGAGTGATATATTTGGTCACTGATCTTCTCTTTTTCTCTTATCTAAGGTAATGTCAGCAATTGTTCTCTTTTCGGTTGAACTGACAAATCTCTTCACGAACATAGATTTTAACCCAACAAATGTCTTTACATAATCGTTTGGTAGTTTAGTGTACAATTTGAAAGTAGTTGTTATCAAACTACTAACAAACTATTGGAAGAGCAATGCATCATTTCCTCCTATATTACCACATGTGGCCTTAAATTATGCCAACTATTGCCTGGGGTTATTATTACCATTGAATGTGTTGAACTTCAGGAATGAATACCCTTCTGGGTATAAAACTTGATCATATTCTTTGGAATGTAGACGACATTTGTCTACCAATTTTTCTGCTTGATCAACAAAGATGATGGACTTGATCTTCTTCCTAATTATTCCTTCGAGCTACACTATAGTCACAGGCTCAGAGGTACTTGCAATATTCTGTAGGGTGGGCTGTAATATAATGTTGTGGACTTCATGAGCACCTTCAGGAATGCCCTACACTCCTGAGACTTGAGGCACTTGCATATTTGGAGGATCGGTGGGAAACTCAGGTAAGGGACTCGATGCACAAGTTCACTATATCATCTGCATCATTTCATCATTTGGGTCATCATCTCTATCATTTTCTCATTCAAATGAGATATTTCCCTATCCTTCGCCCTCATTTGGCTTCTCATTTTCCACCCCATATCAGCGAGCATGATATTCTAGGCAGTAAAGGAATTTTCTTGAAGTTCTTCTTCTTCTTCTCTCTCCGAAGGGTTGCCACTTCTGCTAGCAATGGGCACAGCTCGATAACGACATCATTATATCCATTTGAGTTGTTGATCATATTCATCACCACCATTATCATCATCGATGTTGCTTACCATGCAAATCACCACAATTTTCATAATGTCCTAATCAAATTCTTTATATTCTCCTTTCTCTTGTACTCAAATTTTTGAGCGGCATAGCCACTAAATTTCCAGTTCCTAATTTAGAATGAGTATTTCTTCAATCCATGGACCACGATCAAAATGGACTTCTTATCTAGTTAGGGCAGGTGACTAATGGGATCCTCGAGAGGACTCTCCAAGGTGTTAACTATTGCTATGGTGGTTAAATTATGTGAAAGTTTATTAGGGATGTTAAGCCCTAAAGAACTAGCCTGAGGCTAACCAAGAGGGGGGTGAATTGGTATTTTAAAAAATCTTCTTATAATTATAGCACAATCACAAAGAAAAATCATAATAGAAATCAAGGTGTGGAAAAAAAAATATGGAAATAAAATAAAGAAGGATCACACCAGATTTATAGTGGTTTTGTCAAAGCTTGACCTATGTCCACTCCTCGCAGGCACCCTCCGAGTATTGCACTATAAAAGTGACTCTCCTTTTGCTCCCACAGTAAGGTAGAGAAGCCCTCACAAAAAAACTCCTTTCCACCAACCCCGGCGAGGCAGAGAACCCAACTCCTTTTGCTTCCTCCTGAAGCAGAAAGAGAACCCAACTTTTTTTGCTTCCTTCTAAAGCATGTAGAGAAGCCAACTCCTTTGCTTTCTCCTGAAGCAAGCAGAGAACCTTGACCAATAGCTGAAGCTTAACTCCCTTGAACCCCCAAGGATGAAGGATGAATACTGGAGAAGACGCCTTAGAAGCTTGCTTGGAGCAACCTTTGTGAATCCCTCTCACAAACTCGCTCTCACAAGTTCCTCCCTCTCTCTCCCTTTCTCTCCCTCTCCCCTTGGCTCTCTCAGGTCAAGACAACTTCTAAAGGTCTTTTTGCATGAGAAAAGAACCGACATTATTGTCCAGGACGATATTTATATTGTTATATACGATCAGTACAAGTTCAACTCAATCAACCGGGATGATTTGGGACGATAAGAAGAAAATTGGTTACATCGTCTAGGCTGATACAATATCATCCTAGCCGATTAGTTTAAATCCAAGTACAATCATCTTAAACATCGACCTGAATAGAGTCTGGCCGATGTCAACGTCCAGAACATCGTCTCGGTCGATCCAGCGATCGGCCCGGCCGATGTGATCGTATCAATTAGCCTTAATTGCTTTCCATAATTGCAAGATTAATTTAGGCATAATTGTGCTGTATCATCCAAGATGATATATCTAATGTTCAAAAATAAATTTTATGTAAATAGATCTGGCGGTTGATTCTTTTTTATTTGGGCTTATCGTCCTGGATGATATAAGGATCGTCTAGGATGATGTGCTTAATGATGGTTGCCTTAACCAGGATGCCCTAATTAGAGTTTCTATTTTTAGTCGGATCAGCCTGACCGATATGAACATCGTCCACGCCTATGTAATCAAAATAGAAAAACACAAAAAATCCCTCAAGTGTGTGTGTGCAAGGTTACTTAGCATCAGGAACCACTTTTATAATTGACTCAAGAAAAGGAAAAATTTTACATACTGATTCAAACTAAATCTACCCATTCTTGAGATGGCCTTGAGTTGTGCTCGATCTTGTGGACTAGAAAAGTTAGTAGGAAAGGCAGTCGTAGAAAAACATAAATATTTGCTATCATCAAAAGTCTAATCCATAATCTCATATTTGCAACAATCTCCCCCTTTTTGATGATGGCAAACATAATGAGAAAAGTTTAAGCAGTTTCAACATTTTAATGGAAGCATTGTAATGAAAAAGCAGTTTACTAAATTCCAGAATTAAAGTACATGGCACAGCAGACTACTCCCCCTTTTGACATCACAAAAAGCAAGGAGAAACAACCAAACAAAAACAAAAATAGAACATAAACTAAAATAATAAACTACAGAAAAACTAGAAAAGAAACAAAGTTTTTTTTTAATCAAGGCATGAGCATGATATAGTCTTCCATGTGATTGATTTTAAAAATTTATAAGTTAATGAGTTAACAACATCAAAAATCCAAAAATGATAAAATATCCTATCATGTTAACCCTAAGCTCGAACTTCTTTTAGGGTAAAATCATCTTTTGAAATCAAAAGGCCTAACTCAGAAAAAATCAATTGGATAAGAAAAAGAGATCCGATCAAGATTTGGTTTCAGAAAAATATCTTATAGAATAGTATATCAAATCAGTTTGTTACAATCGCAAAATTTAAAATCAAGTCCTTGAAAACTCAAGTGATACATGAAATCTTCTAAGTTTTAAGAGTTGGAAGAAAGGAAGATAGCTTGCTTTTAGATGGGCTCATTTTATGTCTCTTGTCCATTGAATGGAGCACTTTGCGCATCTTTTGATTTTTGATACACTTTATGTATTTTTTTTTTAATTTGGCGTCATTGCGCATCTTTTGCTTTTGGCATCATTGGCCATTTTTTTTTACAAGCTAGATTATTTTCCAAAAACTCTTAAGTATTCTTAGTTGTCAGTATATCTTCCAGATATTAGAGAATAAAAACTCACTCTCTAATATTGGGAAGAACAAACCATAAAATAGAATCAAAAATCATATGAGAGATGCATTGAAAGGATAACAAGAAATCTTGAAGTAACATAAAGACTTTGACTATTATAATATAAGCTAGATTACTGTAGCAAGGTAGAAAATATCTCAATTACAAAATCCAGTTGTTAATTTGAGATAAACTTTTATTTAGAAAAGAAAATTTCACCACCAAAATAGGTTAGAGAAAGAGACACAATCAACGGTGTTTTTACCCTTTAGTAGATTAAGAGATATAACACATTGACTATAAATTTTCAGAAAGAAAAAAACAAGGCATACGATATCGATTCAGTGATGATTTAGAAAAAACAAATTAAGGTATACGAAAAAATAAATTACCAAAAGCAAATATAACAAAAATAAATAAATAAATAACCAAAAAACTAACAAAAGATAAAGCAAAGTAATCAGTAGATAATAGAATCTATCACAAAGACAAATGTTGAATAATATATTAGGTCGTCTGGCAGTCAGGTAAAGTAGAGATCCAATCATCCCTCTGTACTTCATTTATCAACTGATTTTTCATTTGGGTCTTTTTCCAACAGAATTCCTGAGGACATGGGAGTATTAATTGGCTTGGCTTTGTCCATTTCATACTTCTTCAAGATGCCCTTTATATATTTTAATTGATTTAGAAATGTTCCATCATCCATTTGTTTTGTACTAAACCCCAAAATGTAGGACAACTCTCCCATCAAACTCATCTCAAACTCCTTACTTATTATTTTAGAAAAATCATCACATAGTCTTTTATTAGAAGATCCAAAAATATATCATCAATATAGATTTGAACAATGAGTAAATCATCTCCTACTTTCCTCAGGAATATGGTGGTGTCTATGCTCCCCTTAACAAACTCCCTTTCAAGTAAGAATGTGCTAAGCCTCTCATACCAAGCTTTAGGTGCCTGCTTTAATCCATATAAGGCCTTTTTTAATTTGAAAACATGATTTGGAAATTGAGAACTCTCAAAACCTGGGGGTTGTTCTACAAACTCATCCTCTTTTATTTCCCCATTTAAAAAGACACTCTTAACATCCATTTGGAGAAGCTTAAATCCCTTATAACAGGCAAAGGCTAATAGCACTCTAATGGCTTCCAATCTAGCTACAGTGGCAAAAGTCTCCACAAAATCTATCCCTTCTATTTGGTTATACCCCTTAGCCCCTAATCTTGCCTTATTCCTAACCACCACTCCAGAATCATTCACCTTATTCTTAATGACCCACTTGGTTCCAACTATACTTTGTTCCTTAGGTCTTTCTACAAGCTCCCAAATATCATTCGTAACAAATTGGTTCAATTCCTCCTACAGGGCTAAGATCCAAAACTCATCAAAAAGGGCTTGGTTATATTGGTGGGTTCAGTCATTGAGATAAAGGCAGAGTGGTTCACTTCCTTCCTAAGTCCATGTCTAGTCCTAACTCCATCAGACGGGTCTCCTAAGATCAGATCTTTAGGATGACTCAAAGAGTATCTCCAATCTCTAGGCAAAGTGTGTGAAGGTTCAACCCTTTTCTCTAGATCTGCATTTTCTACTCCTTGGATAACATCTCCTACTCCTTCAGTGTTCTGGTGCTCTACCCTCTTCTCTAAATTTTCTAGTCTAGAGGAAATCTCTCCAACATCATCATCATCCTCAACTCTAGGCTTTCTAGAATCAGACTCATCAAACACTACATAAGTAGTTTCCTCCACCACCAAAATTCTCTTATTAAACACCCTAATAAACTTCCCAACACTAGAATATCCTAAGAACACTCCATCAAATTTTGGGTCAAATTTTTCTAAGAGAGACTTCCCATTATTGTGAATGAAAACCTTACAACCAAAGACATGAAGGTGAGAAAGATTGGGTGTCTTACCCTTAAGGATCTCATAGGATGTCTTATCCAATTTGGCTCTAACATTCACCCTATTCAACACATAACAAGCTGTGCTAATCGCTTCAGCACAAAAAATATTTTGGAAGTGAATACACAACAAGCATGGCTCTAGCAGCTTCTACTAAGGTCCGATTTTTCCTTTCAACTACCCTATTCTATTGAGGGGTCCTACGAGCTGAGAAGTTCTGGCTAATTCCTTTGTCCTCACAAAAATCTCCAAATCTCTCATTTTCAAACTCTCCCCCATGGTCACTATAGATGGTCAAGATCTCACAACCTAGCTTTTTATGAATCTAAGTGAAGAAGGCTCTAAACTCATCAAAAGACTCATTTTTGTGTGATAGAAATCTAGTCCAAGTGAACCTCGAGTCATCAACAATTACAAAACTATAGACTTTCCCTCCCAAACCGATAGTTCTAATAGGTCCAAACAAATCCATGTGAAGAACTTCTAAAGGTCTAGAGGTGCTAATGTCTTTAATGGAGAGAAAATTGGAGTGGACTTGCTTTCTTAATTGGCAGGCATCACAAAGGTGGTCTTTTAAAAACTTAAGTTTTGGGACACCTCTAACTATGTCTCCTGTGCCACAATCATGAATCATCTACAATAAATTTTAAGAAAAAAGAAGCAACACATTCAATGTTATTTAAATCAAGCATGTAAATATTGTTGATCCCCTTTTCCTGAAAAATAGTGTTATTATTTAAGCTGATAATGCATGAACTTGCCAAAAATTTTATGATGAATCCCTTGTCACAAAGCTAACTGATGATGAGCAAGTTGTGTTTTAGTCCATCTATAAGCAAAATATTTTCAATCAAAAGGTTCTTGGAATTACTAATTATACCTAATCCTACCACCCTCCTGGTGGTGTTGTCTCCAAGAGTCACCTTACCTCCTGTCCTGGTCTCCAGTAAATGAATTGATTGGCATCACCAGTCATATATCGAGAGCATCCACTATCCAGGTATCACATGCTCTCACGAGGCCTTTTGTGAGAGCTTGCCTATAAAATTATCAAATATCAGGTTTAGGAACCCAAACATGTTTGGATTCCTTCTTATGGAAAGTAGAATGTAATGCGTTTTGTGAATCGTGTAACTTGGGTCTCCAGACCTAATGTGAAATATGGTGAATGGTGCAAGTGTGTGCTATGTGTCCTAGCATACCACATGAAAACATCTAATTCCAAGAAAATGATGCACTAATCTATGGTGATGTTTTTTATGTGATGTATGAAATTAAGGTTTTTTATTTTCAAAAGCTTTTAGACTTTCTAATTTTTTATATTATTTTTCTAAATCAGCATGGGATGATTTTTAAGAATTTTGAGCATCAGATAAATCAGCAAGTTTTTTGTTTAATGCATCAAAGTCATAAAGTAAAGTCATGTGATTAGTATCAATTGTAGAATGATCTATAAGAAAAATTTCATGCTCTATTTATAAATGTAAAAATTCTAATTTCAAACTAACATGAGTTTTCTTGATTTTTTTATATGATGCATACATGTGCTCACAAATTTCTAATAATTGATTATAAGTTGATTCAAAAACCTCTTCTTGGTCACTTTGACCAAGATTATTGTCTGCCATTCAGCACAAGTTTGTTGTCTCCTCTTCAAGTTCAGTCTCAGAGGAGTCTGATGTAGAATCCGCCCAGAATGCCTTTTAGAATCTTTTCTTGTCCTTCTTGGACTTGGGTTTCTCCTCACCCTTTTTTACTTCGGTGAGACTTGAGTGTAGGGAAATCAGTTTTAACATGTCCTGGCTTCCTGCATTCAAAACAAATTACATCATTAGAATTTTTGAAATTTTTGTTACCCTTACCTTTTCTCCAATTTTGATGATGCTTGTGACTCTTCGTTAGAAAGTTTTTGAATTGCCTAGTGATGAAGGCAACATCATTACTTTCCTACCCGGAGGAGTCAGTGTCCGAGTTATTCGCCTTAAGTGCCACCATTTTCTCCTTCTTCTTCTCACCTACTTCAAGATTTCTTTGGTTCACCCCTTGCTCATAAGCAATGAGTGAACAAAGTAAGTTATCGATCGAATAGGCATTTAAATCTTTGGATTCAATAATTATAGTGATTTTAGCATCGAAAGAGGAAAGCAAGCATCTTAAAATTTTGTTCACTTTTTCATAGTTAGTATGTTCTTTTTCTAACACATTCAATGAAGTAACAATCTGAGTAAATCTTGTATACATTTCAGAAATCATTTCATTAGGTTTCATACAATAAAGTTTATAATCATGCTATAAAATATTCAAACGAGATTTATTAACTTCATTAGTGCCTTCATAAGTGATACATAATTTATCCCAAATTTCTTTACCAGTAGTGCAAGTGGAAACATACATGTAATCTTCTGATTTTAAAGCACAGAAAAAATAGTTCAAATAATTTGCATTAAGTTATGCTAAAACTCTTTCATCAAAAGTTCATTCAGTAAAAGGTACTTTAGTTCTTATTCCATTAAGTTCACGAGAAGGTGGAGAATATCCTTCTTTAATAAGCATCCACATACGATAGTCAATCGATTGTAAAAATAGTAGACATACGAGTTTTCCAAAAATCAAAAAGAAGATTATCAAACAAAGGTGGTCGTGTTATAGAATATCCTTCCGTTGCATTACGATTATCATTGTTAGCCATGGATCAAAATTTAAAAAGCTTTCAAATTTAATTTTTATGAATCCCGCTCTGATACCACTTGAAAGTTTGTTAGGGATGTTAAGCCCTTAAGAACTAGCCCGAGGCTAACCAAGAGGGGGGGGTGAATTGGTATTTTAAAAAATCTTCTTACAATCAAAGCACAATCACAAACCAAAATCACCACAAATATCAAAGTAAGGAAAAATAAATGAGGAAATAAAATAAAGAAGGATCACACCGGATTTATAGTGGTTTAGTTAAACCTTGTCCTACGTCCACTCTTCGGAGGCACCCTCCGAGTATTGCACTACAAAAGTGACTCTCCTTTTGCTCCCATAGCAAGGTGCAGAAGCCCTCAAAAAACTCCTTTTTCCCAACCCTGGCGAGGTAGAGAACCCAACTCCTTTTTCTTCCTCCTGAAGCAGGCAGAGAACCCAACTCCTTTTGCTTCCTCTTGAAGCATGAAGAGAAGCTCGATCAATTGTTGAAGCTTACCTCCCTTGAACCACAAAGGATGAAGGACGAAGACTGGAGAAGACACCTTGGAACCTTGCTTGAAGCAAACTTTGTGAATCCCTCTCACACTCCCTCTCACAAGTTCTTCCCTCTCTCTCCCTTTCTCTCCCTCTCCTCTTGGCTCTCTCACATCAAGACAGCAGCTAAAGGTCTTTTTGCATGAGAAAATTTGGGTCCTTTAAATATAATTTCAAGAAGTGACATTATCGTCCTTTCATCATGTACGATCAGTACAAATTAAGCTCAATTAGTTGGGACGATTTGGGACGATCGGAAAAAAATTGGTTACATCATCCAGGCTGATACAATATTGTCCTAGCCGATTAGTTCAAATTTGAGTACAATCAACTTGAACATCGACCTGAATAGAGTCTTGCCGATGTCAATCATCCAAGACATCGTAATGGATCGTCCTGGCCGATGTCCAAAAATAAATTTTACATAAATAGATCTGGAGGTTGACTCTTTCTTATTTGAGCTTATCGTCCTGGCCGATACAAGGATCATTTAGGACGATGTGCTTAATGATGGCTTCCTTAACTAGGATGCCCTAATTATGGTTTTTATTTTTAGTCGGATCGTCCTGGCAAATATGAACATCATCCAGGCCGATGTACTAAAAATAGAAAAACACAGAAAATACCTCAAGTGTGTGTGTGTGCAAGGTTACATAGCATCAGGAACTACTTTTATAATTGGCTCAAGAAAAGGATAAACATTACAGACTAACTCAAACTAAATCTACCCAATCTTGAACTGGTCTTGAGTTGCGCTCAATCTTGTAGACCTGAAAAGTTAATAGGCAAGGCAATCATAGAAAAACATGAATGTTTGCTATCATCAAAAGTCTAATTCATTATCTCATATTTGCAACATTATGGGCCTTCTTTTGCACCAATTTTTGATATTATTTAGTGGAGGGGTAGATATTTAGGAGCCATTCCGGATGTCACGCCCAAATTATTTCTTCTTGCTATTCTATCTTCTACTCGTTATAAGAAAATGTGAGATTACCATCAGAGCTTCTAGCAGATCTTAATATGTTGGTAACTATGGTGTTTTTACCAGTGTCACATGTGATGGAAATAATATGGCTAGTACCTTTCCAATGCTGACTATGCTGGTTTATATGCCTTAATTTAAAAGCATATTATATAATGCAATACATTTTATGCCAAAAAAATTTTGCATTTTGACCAATGGATTAGACGCCAGTCATTTTAAACACAATGAAATATGACCATCATAAAAAATGATGGAAAGACTTCTGACATCTTATCCATAAAAATAATCATTGGTGAAAGCCCAATTTCAAAACTAAGACCGTCTTGCTTATTATTTCATTCTTCCATTTCATTTGGGTCTCCGCTCCCTTCTATGGCCCAAGCGTCGCCCCACTGAAGCTCACCGTTGCCAAGCCTTTCAAGCTTCCATGTGAGTTTGCTGATGCTCACCACCTTCGTCACTGATGAAACGCCGCAGTTTTCGGGAAAATCTATCATATGTTTCTTTTTTTTCATCGATTTTCTTAGTATAATTTTGCATAGAATGTTAAGTAGCTTATTTTATATGTGATAAGATTGGAGTAGCTCAACCGCTATGAAGACTGTTCAACATAGTTTGCTGGCGTCTGCTGCCTCAGTTGCTAATTTTGTCCACTATAAGATTTTATTTTTCTTGTATTTTTTCATTAGACATTTGCAAGAGGATGTGCCTTGGTGTATGCTTTTTGTTTATTATATTATTCATGTTGATACGACTAGAGAGAGAGATAAAGTACAAGACCTAGTGAGGGGATTATGACTTTGGGCGAGCAAGTCATTAATAAGAGTACATGTTTTAGATATATTATTCATAGTGTTGCATAGATGAGGATACTCAGGTGGATGAGTGGCTTTACCCTTATAGATAGTTTCAAAATGAGCATATATTTGATAAGGTTGGAGTAGCTCCATTGGAAGAAAAGATTAGAGGGAAAATATTTTAGATATTCCAAAAATTCTTATAATGGTGAAGGAAATGTCTGATGATGTGATGTGATGTTTGGAGCCCCGTATTTGGTCACATAAAATGATGATAATTATAGGAAAAACATAATTAAGCATTTGTGGTTAGAAGAAGAGTAGACGGGCGATGGAAGTGAGAAGGATCATATTCAAGTTGTCAAGTTGCCAGCTATTTGTTAGGAAAGTTACTATTTGCATGTTTTACATTCTTGCAACTTGTATAGTTTTGATGATTCCAAATATTATTGTTTTATGTGTTGTTATCTCCTAACATTTTTTGGAAGATTTATTTTTTCTCTTGTGTGGACTAACATTTCAGGACAATCGAACTCCAGACTAATGAAGACTTCAAAATCAATTCATCATGAAATACTCTATGATTTGAAGCTTGTACTTTTCTTTGAAATAAACATGAAATGGAGTGATTGTAAATTGAGTGAATTAAAACACACACACTTAAGAAGATCTTAAATATTTTGTACTGATCGTATGGGACGAACATAGTTCGTACGGGACGATCAGGTCAGTTATCTCCTCGTAAGAACAATGGAACGAATAGGAATTAAAGAAAAATATTTTTTCAAAGTTCTGATCGTCCAGGATGAAATATTTTTATCCCAGGACGAAGGGAACCGACTATGGCAGTTTCTAGCAATGTTCTACAGTTTTCTGAACCGACCTTTGATATAACTGTTCGTACCGGACGAAATCTTTCATCCCAGGATGAACCTATTTCGTCCCAGGACGAAATTGGTTCGTACTGATGCACAAATGGTTCGTACGGGACAGTTTTTTACATAGTTCATCCGTACTAACTCAGGTTCGTACCGGACGATCCACTGCGTAGAAAAACATGATTTTAGCAGTTTTTTGGACGGTTTTTTT